>NC_134271.1:51068863-51368863 GCF_031893055.1 Leptodactylus fuscus | reverse complement strand
GGTCGGCACTCTCAGCTGACAGACGGGTGCGCTTGTCAGTGATGATGCCACCGGCTGCACTGAACACCCTCTCAGATAGGACGCTGGCGGCAGGACAGGACAGCACCTCCAAGGCATATAGGGCAAGTTCAAGCCACAGGTCCAACTTCGACACCCAATACGTGTAGGGCGCAGAGGGGTCGGAGAGGACAGGGCTGTGGTCGGAAAGGTATTCCCGCAACATGCGCCTATACTTCTCACGCCTGGTGACACTAGGACCCTCCGTGGCGGCACTTTGGCGAGGGGGTGCCATCAAGGTGTCCCAGACCTTAGACAGTGTGCCCCTCGTTTGTGTGGACCGGTGAGAACTTGGTTGCCTACTGGAGGAACTGCCCTCCCTGCCGCCAACGTCACATGCTGGAAACATCTCCATCATATTCTGCACCAATTGCCTGTGGCAAGCATTGATGCGATTGGCCCTCCCCTCTACCGGAATAAAAGACGAGATGTTTTTATACCGGGGGTCAAGGATAGCAAAGATCCAGTACTGGTTGTCCTCCATGATTTTGACAATACGCTTGTCGGTTGTAAAGCACCCCAACATGAACTCAGCCATGTCTGCCACAGTGTTAGTTGGCATGACTCCTCTGGCCCCACCGGAAAGTTCAATCTCCATTTCCTCCTCATCCTCCATGTCTACCCATCCGCGCTGCAACAATGGGACGATTCGAAGTTGCCCGGAAGCCTCCTGTATCACCATCACATCATCGGACAACTCTTCTTCCTCCTCCTCCTCCTCCTCCTCCTCCTCCATTAAACGCAGTGAAGCGGACAGATGTGTGGACCTACTCTCCAGCTGTGACGGATCGGATGCTATCCCTAACTCCTCTGTGTGATCTGAGTTATCCCTGATGTCAATCAGGGATTCTCTCAGAACACACAAGAGCGGGATTGTAAGGCTCACCATCGCATCCTCAGAGCTCACCCTCCTTGTGGACTCCTCAAAGACCCGTAGGATGTCACAAAGGTCTCTCATCCATGGCCACTCATGGATGTGAAACTGAGGCAGCTGACTTTGTGGCACCCTAGGGTTTTGTAGCTGGTATTCCATCAAAGGTCTCTGCTGCTCAACCACTCTATTCAACATCTGAAACGTTGAGTTCCAGCGTGTGGGGACGTCGCACAAAAGCCGGTGTTGTGGCACATGCAGGCGTTGCTGGAGAGATTTTAAGCTAGCAGCGGCTACTGTCGACTTGCGAAAGTGGGCGCACATGCGCCGCACTTTCACCAGTAGCTCTGGAACATTGGGGTAGCTCTTTAGGAAACGTTGCACCACTAGGTTGAAGACGTGGGCCAGGCATGGAACATGTTGGAGTCCGGCAAGCTCCAGAGCTGCTACCAGGTTCCGGCCGTTATCACAAACGACCATGCCTGGGCCCAGGTGCAGCGGCTCAAACCATATTGCCGTCTCATCGAGGAGGGCATCCCTCACCTCGGAGGCAGTGTGCTGTCTGTCCCCCAAGCTGATCAGCTTCAGCACAGCCTGCTGACGTCTACCAACGCCAGTGCTGCAAAGTTTCCAACTCGTAGCTGGGGTCAATCTAACAGCGGAGGAGGAGGCGGTGGCGGAGGAGGAGGCGGTGGCGGAGGAGGAGGCGGTAGAGGAGGAGGAGGAGGGGGGTGTTCTTCTCGTGTCCCTGCCAGGAATGTTAGGCGGGGAGACGAGGTACACCGGGCCAGTTTGGGAAGCAGTCCCAGCCTCAACTACATTCACCCAGTGTGCCGTCAGTGAAATGTAGCGTCCCTGTCCGCATGCACTTGTCCACGCGTCGGTGGTCAAGTGGACCTTTGTGCAAAGCGCGGAACTAAGGGCCCGCCTGATGTTGAGTGACACGTGCTGGTGCAAGGCGGGGACGGCACACCGGGAGAAGTAGTGACGGCTAGGGACGGCATAGCGAGGTGCCGCAGTTGCCATCAGGTCCAGGAAGGCGGGAGTTTCAACAAGCCGGAACGCCAACAACTCCTGGGCCAGCAGTTTAGCGATGTTGGCGTTCAAGGCTTGCGCGTGTGGGTGGTTAGCAGTGTATTTCTGCCACCGCTCCAATGTCTGAGAGATGGTGGGTTGTTGTAAAGAAACTCCTGATGGTGCCTTTGATGGTGCAGGAGAAGGAGATAAGACAGGACCAGGGGAGGATGAGGTAGAAGTCAACAAAGTGGCGGAGGCAGATGAAGTGGTGTCCTGGCTCGTCCTCTGGAGTGCATCGCCAGCACAGTCAGCAGTGGCAGTGGCAGAGGCAGAGGCAGTGGCAGAGGCAGTGGAAGTGGCGTGAACGGCAGGCGGCCTTTGTCCTGCCGTTGCTGCCTGCCACTGATTCCAGTGCTTGGATTCCAAATGACGGCGCATTGAAGTGGTGGACAGGTTGCTCTTCTCAGAGCCCCTAATCAATTTCGAGAGGCAAATTGTGCAGACAACACTATATCTGTCCTCGGCGCATTCCTTGAAAAAACTCCACACCTTCGAGAAACGTGCCCTCGAGGTGGGAGTTTTTCGGGGCTGGGTACGAACTGGAACATCTTGGGAGATTCCGGGTGTGGCCTGGCTTCGCCTAAGCTGCTGACCTCTGCCTCTGCCTCTAGCTACCCTTTTTGGTGCTGCACCTGCCTCAACATCCACACTACTTTCCCCGCTTGACATCCCCCCTGTCCAGGTCGGGTCAGTGTCCTCATCATCCACCACTTCCTCTTCCAACTCCTGTCTCATCTCCTCCTCCCGCACAATGCGCCGGTCAACTGGATGACCTGACGGCAACTGCGTCACATCATCGTCGATGAGGGTGGGTTGCTGGTCATCCACCACCAAATCGAACGGAGATGGAGGAGACTCTAGTGTTTGAGCATCTGGACACAGATGCTCCTCTGTTAGGTTCGTGGAATCGTGACGTGGAGAGGCAGGTTGAGGGACAATGAAAGGAGCGGAGAACAGCTCTGGGGAGCAGGGACAGTTTGGGTTATTGTTCTGTAAAGCTTCGGAATTTTGGGAGGAAAGAAGACAAGACTGTTGGGTAATAGGAGGAGAGGAGGCAGAGTCTGACTGGCTGCTGGACAATGTGCTGTAAGCGTTCTCTGACAGCCATTGCAAGACCTGTTCCTGGTTCTCGGGCCTACTAAGGTTTGTACCCTGCAGTTTAGTTAATGTGGCAAGCAACCCTGGCACTGTGGAGTGGCGCAATGCTTGCTGCCCCACAGGAGTAGGCACGGGACGCCCTGTGGCTTCACTGCTACCTTGCTCCCCAGAACCATTCCCCCGACCTCGCCCACGGCCTCGTCCACGTCCCTTTCCGGGAGCCTTGAGCATTTTGAATTCCTAGTTAGAAATTGGCACTGTATACCAGTAGTAAAAATTGTGGGTGCACGTAACCTCAATATATTCTTTGAATTACCAGTCAGAAACTGGCACTATATGGCAGTAGCAAGAAATGAGGGTATTTATAACCCCAATATATTCTTTGAATTCCCAGTCAGACAATGGCACTGTATACCAGTAGTAAAAATTGTGGGTGCACGTAACCCCAATATATTCTTTGAATTCCCAGTCAGACACTGGCACTATATGGCAGTAGCAAGAAATGAGGGTATTTGTATTCCCAATATACTCTTTGAATTCCCAGTCAGACAATGGCACTGTATACCAGTAGTAAAAATTGTGGGTGCACGTAACCCCAATATATTCTTTGAATTACCAGTCAGAAACTGGCACTATATGGCAGTAGCAAGAAATGAGGGTATTTATAACCCCAATATATTCTTTGAATTCCCAGTCAGACAATGGCACTGTATACCAGTAGTAAAAATTGTGGGTGCACGTAACCCCAATATATTCTTTGAATTACCAGTCAGAAACTGGCACTATATGGCAGTAGCAAGAAATGAGGGTATTTGTATTCCCAATATATTCTTTGAATTCCCAGTCAGACAATGGCACTGTATACCAGTAGTAAAAATTGTGGGTGCACGTAACCCCAATATATTCTTTGAATTCCCAGTCAGACACTGGCACTATATGGCAGCAGCAAGAAATGAGGGTATTTGTATTCCCAATATATTCTTTGAATTCCCAGTCAGACAATGGCACTGTATACCAGTAGTAAAAATTGTGGGTGCACGTAACCCCAATATATTCTTTGAATTACCAGTCAGAAACTGGCACTATATGGCAGTAGCAAGAAATGAGGGTATTTATAACCCCAATATATTCTTTGAATTCCCAGTCAGACAATGGCACTGTATACCAGTAGTAAAAATTGTGGGTGCACGTAACCCCAATATATTCTTTGAATTACCAGTCAGAAACTGGCACTATATGGCAGTAGCAAGAAATGAGGGTATTTATAACCCCAATATATTCTTTGAATTCCCAGTCAGACAATGGCACTGTATACCAGTAGTAAAAATTGTGGGTGCACGTAACCCCAATATATTCTTTGAATTCCCAGTCAGACACTGGCACTATATGGCAGTAGCAAGAAATGAGGGTATTTGTATTCCCAATATACTCTTTGAATTCCCAGTCAGACAATGGCACTGTATACCAGTAGTAAAAATTGTGGGTGCACGTAACCCCAATATATTCTTTGAATTACCAGTCAGAAACTGGCACTATATGGCAGTAGCAAGAAATGAGGGTATTTGTATTCCCAATATATTCTTTGAATTCCCAGTCAGACAATGGCACTGTATACCAGTAGTAAAAATTGTGGGTGCACGTAACCACAATATATTCTTTGAATTACCAGTCAGAAACTGGCACTATATGGCAGTAGCAAGAAATGAGGGTATTTATAACCCCAATATATTCTTTGAATTCCCAGTCAGACAATGGCACTGTATACCAGTAGTAAAAATTGTGGGTGCACGTAACCCCAATATATTCTTTGAATTCCCAGTCAGACACTGGCACTATATGGCAGTAGCAAGAAATGAGGGTATTTGTATTCCCAATATACTCTTTGAATTCCCAGTCAGACAATGGCACTGTATACCAGTAGTAAAAATTGTGGGTGCACGTAACCCCAATATATTCTTTGAATTACCAGTCAGAAACTGGCACTATATGGCAGTAGCAAGAAATGAGGGTATTTATAACCCCAATATATTCTTTGAATTCCCAGTCAGACAATGGCACTGTATACCAGTAGTAAAAATTGTGGGTGCACGTAACCCCAATATATTCTTTGAATTACCAGTCAGAAACTGGCACTATATGGCAGTAGCAAGAAATGAGGGTATTTGTATTCCCAATATATTCTTTGAATTCCCAGTCAGACAATGGCACTGTATACCAGTAGTAAAAATTGTGGGTGCACGTAACCCCAATATATTCTTTGAATTCCCAGTCAGACACTGGCACTATATGGCAGTAGCAAGAAATGAGGGTATTTGTATTCCCAATATATTCTTTGAATTCCCAGTCAGACAATGGCACTGTATATCAGTAGTAAAAATTGTGGGTGCACGTAACCCCAATATATTCTTTGAATTACCAGTCAGAAACTGGCACTATATGGCAGTAGCAAGAAATGAGGGTATTTATAACCCCAATATATTCTTTGAATTCCCAGTCAGACAATGGCACTGTATACCAGTAGTAAAAATTGTGGGTGCACGTAACCCCAATATATTCTTTGAATTCCCAGTCAGACACTGGCACTATATGGCAGTAGCAAGAAATGAGGGTATTTGTATTCCCAATATACTCTTTGAATTCCCAGTCAGACAATGGCACTCTATACCAGTAGTAAAAATTGTGGGTGCACGTAACCCCAATATATTCTTTGAATTACCAGTCAGAAACTGGCACTATATGGCAGTAGCAAGAAATGAGGGTATTTGTATTCCCAATATATTCTTTGAATTCCCAGTCAGACAATGGCACTGTATAACAGTAGTAAAAATTGTGGGTGCACGTAACCCCAATATATTCTTTGAATTACCAGTCAGACACTGGCACTATATGGCAGTAGCAAGAAATGAGGGTATTTGTATTCCCAATATATTCTTTGAATTCCCAGTCAGACAATGGCACTGTATACCAGTAGTAAAAATTGTGGGTGCACGTAACCCCAATATATTCTTTGAATTCCCAGTCAGACACTGGCACTATATGGCAGTAGCAAGAAATGAGGGTATTTGTATTCCCAATATATTCTTTGAATTCCCAGTCAGACAATGGCACTGTATACCAGTAGTAAAAATTGTGGGTGCACGTAACCCCAATATATTCTTTGAATTCCCAGTCAGACACTGGCACTATATGGCAGTAGCAAGAAATGAGGGTATTTGTATTCCCAATATATTCTTTGAATTCCCAGTCAGACAATGGCACTGTATACCAGTAGTAAAAATTGTGGGTGCACGTAACCCCAATATATTCTTTGAATTCCCAGTCAGACACTGGCACTATATGGTAGTAGCAAGAAATGAGGGTATTTGTATTCCCAATATATTCTTTGAATTCCCAGTCAGACAATGGCACTGTATACCAGTAGTAAAAATTGTGGGTGCACGTAACCCCAATATATTCTTTGAATTACCAGTCAGACACTGGCACTATATGGCAGTAGCAAGAAATGAGGGTATTTGTATTCCCAATATATTCTTTGAATTCCCAGTCAGACAATGGCACTGTATACCAGTAGTAAAAATTGTGGGTGTATATAGCCCCAATTCTATTGCTAGGGGACTTGCAGGGTATTTCTGGGGTGAAGGTGGGGGGGCACACCGTTGGAACGGGTATCGGGGTATATATCGGGTATACGGGAATACACTGACAGTGTATTCCATTCAGGATCCTGGGAAAGCTGGGTTGCGGCGATTGAGCCCGTCAGTGCCACGTTACACTGACAAGCTTCTCCCTGGAATTTAGCTCTTACAAGAGCTGTTGTGGTTGTCTTCTCCTTCCTATCCTAGCCTGTCCCTGCCTACCCAGAATCTAAGCCCTAGCTAGCTGGACGGAAACCTCCGTCCTCGGTGAATTGCAAGCTCAGAATGACGCGAACCTGGGCGGCGCTGTTCTTTTAAATTAGAGGTCACATGTTTTCGGCAGCCAATGGGTTTTGCCTACTTTTCTCAACGTCACCGGTGTCGTAGTTCCTGTCCCACCTACCCTGCGCTGTTATTGGAGCAAAAAAGGCGCCAGGGAAGGTGGGAGGGGAATCGAGTAATGGCGCACTTTACCACGCGGTGTTCGATTCGATTCGAACATGCCGAACAGCCTAATATCCGATCGAACATGAGTTCGATAGAACACTGTTCGCTCATCTCTAGTTATTAGAGATGAGCGAGTAGTATTCGATCGAGTAGGTGTTCGATCAAATACTACGGTATTCGAAATACTCGTACTCGATCGAATACTACTAGCTGTTCGAAGTTAAGATTCGATGCAGAACCAGCGTTGATTGGCAGAATGCTATACATTGCCAATCAACGCTGGTTCTTCTCTTACCTTTAGAAGTCTTCTCCCTGCCCAGCATCCCCGTGTCCTCTTCCGGCTCTGCATTCACTCTGCTTAGGCATCGGGCCTGGGCAGAGCCGACTGCGCATGTCCGCGCGGGCTCGGGCATGCACAGTCAGCTCTGCCTAGGCCTGATGCCTAGCAGAGTGAATTCAAGGCCGGAAGAGGACGCGGGGACGCTGTGCAGGGAGAAGAATCCAGCCCGACCCTCACTCATGGACTTGGTAAGTTGAATTTGATCGAATGTTGCGTACCCCTGAAACGAGCATTTCCCCCATAGACTATTATGGGGTTCATAACCCGTTCGAACAGTCGAACAGTGTGCGGCTGTTCGTATCGGATTTCAAACCTCGAACATTGTAGTGTTCGCTCATCTCTACTTGTTATGTTTTTTTTGTTTTTTTCAGAAGGGGAATATGTCTTAAAGGGAAAGGGTCATCAGAAAATGACCTAGTCCTTAAATCATATTTTTATATTAAACATATTTTACGGTGTTATGGCAGTACTGGTTAATTTTTCCATGTTATCAAAATTAATAAAAGTCCTAAAATCATGCAAATCCAACTTTTGTTGGTAAGCATAAAATGTTATTTTCTGTTTCCTGGAGATGGACCATAGGTCATAGGCACAATTGTTTACTGACTTTTTTCGGAGAGTTTTCTAGGCATGCTCTGTGACCTGTGCAGAGAGGGAAGTAGGTAAGATGTGAAATCACCTATTGTGCCTGGTGGATTATGTTTATTTTCTACATTTACATGAGAGCCGGGATCATCAAGGTGCTGACAACTGAAGTGTCTGCTGAAAAGAAATCTCCTACAAGAAAACTGCATGTATTAGTATATTATTTAGCATAGGTACCAGAGTAGGAACCGCAAGATTTTTTAGGATATTATTATAAATAAAAAAAATTACATTTCTTTAACTCACCAAAAAGTGTTCTAAACACATTTAGCATCAAACACAAGTAATTGAATTGATTATTTTCTAGTGAAACATTCCCTTTAACATGTGTCTAGTGTTACAGCTATACATGATTCACTTGAATGTGTGTCAGCTGCAACAGAAAACATTGCCGATGTACATGACTGCTGCTGTTTCTGGGGAAAAAAAACTGTCAGATGATAAATGCTCTACTTTTTAAAAGCAGGTCATAATAGAGGAAGAGAAGAACTTTGTGATATATAGGCGTATACGATTTGAGGCAGAGTGTAAGGGAAAGCTAGTTGTGCAATTCCCTGGAACAATGGAAGACGGGGAAGACAGACAGTGAGCCCTAAACTTGACCCAGCCCCTGTACCTACCTAATTGCCACACTGTCCTAATGACAGAAACAACTCGGCGACGATCCTTACTATGAAATAAGTGACATTCAGAACAAGACAGGACAAAACAACACAGAAGTGAAGTCAGCAAACAAGGGTCAGGGCCAGCGAGGCAAAGCAGTATAAAATGGTAATCTAAAACAATAGTTACAAGGCAAGCCAAAGGTCAATAATACAATAGAAAGAGCAAGTAGGAAGCTAGCAAGGACAAAGTCAGAGGACAGAGTCAAAATAGCCAGCAAACCTGTATGGGCTTATGACCTGTATATAGGAAGCCCAGGACCTGGCCCGGACTTGAATGGTAGACAGGTTGTCAGTCACATAGGCAAGGCTAAGATTAACTATTTGGTGGACAAAGGGAAACAAGGTGCAGTAGATGCGTATGGTGGAAATTCAATTACAGAGGAATGGTAATATACCAGTGTTCAGACAGAGGAACTAAAAACTCTAAGCAAGTAATCAAACTGAACATGTCTCCTGTGCCACAGTGTGCGAGCAGAGGGTGGCGCAGAGACCCAAACAGGCAGAGACATGACACAGAGTAAAACATTACAGGACTTACTGGAGATACAATGAGATTCCTGCCTATCTCGGGAACACTCCCTGATTGACACCCTGTATATACAGTACATACTAATAAAGCAAAATCTGTCCATCATTTTGTAAGCAGGGGTAAGCAGGACTCCCACTGTTTCTCTTAGAAGTCCTTTCAGGATTTACTCTGCTTTTTACTCAAATCTTGTTCCAAATCGTATAAACCTATATATAACAGATCTCAGCTTATTTCCCTTTTATATTTTGCTCATATTATGCTCTGATAAATGGAGGTCATTTAAACCAGGTCATTTTTAATCTGGTGATGTAATTGTAATGATAACAGTAAGAAACCGGCAAAAATAGAGGAAGTGTACATAATGGAAAGTGTGTATAACACCAAGGAGGAAACTCCAGAATATCCAGCCCATTAAGATTGTTTACCAGTTATGAACAGGAAGACTATAATGGCATGGAGACTGGCAATATGTAACAATTCTATATGTAGAATTCTATATTTAGGACTAACATACAGTGGGGCAAAAAAGTATTTAGTCAGTCACCAATAGTGCAAGTTCCACCACTTAAAAAGATGAGAGGCGTCTGTAATTTACATCATAGGTAGACCTCAACTATGAGAGACAAAATGAGAAAAGAAATCCAGAAAATCACATTGTCTGATTTTGTAAGAATTTATTTGCAAATTATGGTGGAAAATAAGTATTTGGTCAGTAACAAAATTTCATCTCAATACTTTGTTATATATCCTTTGTTGGCAATGACAGAGGTCAAACGTTTTCTGTAAGTCTTCACAAGGTTGGCACACACTGTTGTTGGTATGTTGGCCCATTCCTCCATGCAGATCTCCTCTAGAGCAGTGATGTTTTGGGGCTGTCGCTTGGCAACACGGACTTTCAACTCCCTCCAAAGGTTTTCTATAGGGTTGTGATCTGGAGACTGGCTAGGCCACTCCAGGACCTTGAAATGCTTCTTACAAAGCGACTCCTTCGTTGCCCTGGCGGTGTGCTTTGGATCATTGTCATGTTGAAAGACCCAGCCACGTTTCATCTTCAATGCCCTTTCTGATGGAAGGAGGTTTGCACTCAAAATCTCACGATACATGGCCCCATTCATTCTTTCATGTACCCGGATCAGTCGTCCTGGCCCCTTTGGAGAGAAACAGCCCCAAAACATGATGTTTCCACCCCCATGCTTTACAGTAGGTATGGTGTTTGATGGATGCAACTCAGTATTCTTTTTCCTCCAAACACGAAAAGTTGTGTTTCTACCAAACAGTTCCAGTTTGGTTTCATCAGACCATAGGACATTCTCCCAATACTCTTCTGGATCATCCAAATGCTCTCTAGCAAACTTCAGACGGGCCCGGACATGTACTGGCTTAAGAAGTGGGATACGTCTGGCACTGCAGGATCTGAGTCCCTGGCGGCATAGTGTGTTACTGATGGTAGGCTTTGTTACATTGGTCCCAGCTCTCTGCAGTTCATTCACTAGGTCCCCCCGCGTTGTTCTGGGATTTTTGCTCACCGTTCTTGTGATCATTTTGACCCCACGGGGTGAGATTTTGCGTGGAGCCCCAGATCGAGGGAGATTATCAGTGGTCTTGAATGTCTTTCATTTTCTAATTATTGCTCCCACAGTTGATTTCTTCAATCCAAGCTGGTTGCCTATTGCAGTTTCAGTCTTCCCAGCCTGGTGCAGGGCTACAATTTTGTTTCTGGTGTCCTTTGACAGCTCTTTGGTCTTCACCATAGTGGAGTTTGGAGTCTGACTGTTTGAGGGTGTGCACAGGTGTCTTTTTATACTGATAACAAGTTTAAACAGGTGCCATTACTACAGGTAATGAGTGGAGGAAAGAGGAGACTCTTAAAGAAGAACTTACAGGTCTGTGAGAGCCAGAAATCTTGATTGTTTGTAGGTGACCAAATACTTATTTTCCACCATAATTTGCAAATAAATTCTTACAAAATCAGACAATGTGATTTTCTGGATTTGTTTTCTCATTTTGTCTCTCATAGTTGAGGTCTACCTATGATGTAAATTACAGACTCCTCTCATCTTTTTAAGTGGTGGAACTTGCACTATTGGTGACTGACTAAATACTTTTTT
This sequence comes from Leptodactylus fuscus, assembly GCF_031893055.1. Lineage (NCBI taxonomy): Eukaryota > Metazoa > Chordata > Amphibia > Anura > Leptodactylidae > Leptodactylus > Leptodactylus fuscus. The sequence goes on along the minus strand of NC_134271.1, from coordinate 51,357,391 downwards.
GCCCCACTGTACATATATAGTTATCTAGAAATAATGTTGCAAACAATACATTGGCCTTCAATTTCAATTGTATGTAACACATTAAATTGTGAATTTAATGTTTGCTATGAAGAGTTTGCTACATGTAGCAGGTTTGGGCTTCATGGTGTTGCTCTGACTTACACAGTGCTACCTGTGCGGTCTACCTCAATAACAATACTAAGTCGTAAGGAGCTGAGGCAGATGTGTTTATTAGTGGAAAACACACTCCCCCACAATGCCTTGCAAACAGCCCTTATGATAAGCCACAGATAATAATGAAGGACAGCAATGACCTTCTGACTATCTGCTTATGTTAAACTTATGGGGAAACCACTAGCGATTCTGTAGGTATAATTGACATGCCGCGATTTCCAAAACTGCATTGTTTTTGGAAAACACTGTTTCTGCTGCGCATATTTTTCTGACATGTATGGATGGGGTTCACAGTGACGGTAAAACATCATGAATTCAATAGAATTCCATCCACTTTGCGCAGACTATAAAACAAACCCCGGCATTTAAGCCATGTGGGGCCCTGGCCTGATGTAGTTACATACTCTACCTATTTGCATTTTTCCGTAAAGGTTGTTCATTAGTTTAGTAAAATTGTGTGTTTCCTTTGGTTAACAGTAGGAAAGTAGTTATATACACCACAGCTTATATTACATTCACTACATTTAAAGCCTGTTGACTGCCTCCCTGCATTTATAGATCAAAAAGCATCAAGGCTTATAGAGAGAACCGCGCTTACTGGACCAATCAGCAGGGAGGACACCACGAGTGTTCACTAAACACTTTTTAGTAGACAAATCCGTACCATGCGTTTCAGGCTCATAGAACGGCCCTTTCCCAGGTGCAAGTAGCTAGCATCTTGATTTAGAATGTGTTGGCTTGATGCAGGGTTTACAGGATACATGTACTATATGGCCCCTTCTAGGAACACACTGTGAACTGTATGCGAACAAACCTCATGCATACAACTATGTGAAATTTGCAGTCTGAAAAATACTGCTTAGTATTCAGTTTTTGTGGTCCATTTCTCCTCAGTATGTCTTCATCATCAGTTCCCTATGTCTGCAAGGATATTCAGTACTGCATCAGTGTGTCATCCATATTTGTGGATCCTGTTTTGCAAAGAGTCTCCTTGTTTGCAGGTCTTGCATAAATCTATTTGATCAGTTTTCTGGAAATAGAAAATTTTTTGCTATTTTTCGTGAAAGCTGCAGGTTGTATTTTCGTTTCCAGCCTTACTCTTCCGGTGATGAGCAGCAACAGGTTGCCATTATTATTTCTCTTCTGCAGGCTGACCCCCAAGCATGGGCCATTTCACTAAATCCAAGCTCCAGAATAGTTTTCTGTGGACCATTTTTTTGCTGTGCTGGGTTTATAAAATATTTGTTGATAAATTACCTTCTGGATGACACCCTGATACTTGCTATTAATTTTGACTGACATTTATGGGAACATAAGAAGGAACAATCTTTTGACTCCACTCTGCCTCCACTCAAGTCCACTCCTGAGTCACAATTAGAACCTATGCAGCTAGAATTCGCTGTTGTCTCTTGACAGAAGGTAAATAGGACTTTGTTTCTATTCTGGATGCGGCAATCACTGGCTTAAGAACTGTCCTAAATGTCTGTGTCTCGAAAGACTTCAGCACCTAGGTGGTTTACGGGAAAACAACCCTAGGTGACCAGGTATTTCCTTGTTTGTCTCAGAAAATACTGTTACCTTCTCAGGTATGAGCTAATGGTAAAACAGTTGCTGGTAATACATTTATTGAATGTGGTTCTGTGGGTAATCTTTTACCCTCTAGGGTTGCTAGGCAGATGAGAAGGTCCATGTTTCCACTTATGACTCCTGTTAATGTTACCTCTGTGGACTGTACCCCACTGTCTCAAGGCCCAGTTAAATATGCCACTCCACCAGTCATCACTTATATCTAAGAAGGGACTGTCACCCAGTTGTCTTCTGTCGCCTATGGCAGTGAGGCAAGTTGGCAGGGACAGGGTAGTCTTTAGCTTAGAGCTCACTCAGTCTTGCATGCCCTTTCTCCCAGGGTTCACCAGCAGCTACTGGGGAATTTCTCTTCTAGAAATGACCTTACATTGAGTCTTATAATAAGACCAATGGCTCTATTGATGTTACTTGCACTAATATTCCTACTATGACTCTCTTTCCATATACAGAGTAATTCTGAGGTGGAAATAGAGTCTAAACTATATACAGTCTATGATCAGGACCAGTCGCATGTGAGATAATCTCAGTCTGCTTATAGGATAGTTTTATAGGTAATATCTGCTATAGAAAATTCATAGATCTTGTTTGAGAAATAAGGGTCCAGGGGCCCCTCATAAAAGGGTATTGTTTGGATTCTCAATTCAGATGCCATGCCTTTAAAGTTTACTGTATAAGACCCTTCCCTCCTGACCCAGGTGTCTGCTAATTTAGTTCTCTAGCTTGGCTTGAACTTGATCATGTATATTGGATTGCCTATCTGACACTTGGCTTGTTTTCTGGTTATGTGTTTGCCTGTTGATTCTGCCAATGATGTACCCACTTGGATTTGACCCTTAGCTTTCTATTGGTTATCACTTTTGTCTCCTGAGTCTGCCTTTGACAACTTCTCCTAGTTTTGACTTTTTGCCTGGACGATTATTCTCCTGTTTCTAATCTACCCTGTAGGTTAATTGTGGGTTCTAGTTTAGTTTCCATTCCTGTACACTTTCTAGTGGTGGTAATTCGGAAGCCCAAATTCAGTGAAGCCCATCTAGCCTGGCAGCTGGTGCTGGTGAAGACATTTGGAGGTCTGTCTTTATCTTGTACTGGTTTTGAATAGCTTGTTGTTCTGCTCATTGTTATCAGCCAGTTTCTGCTTTTGCTGTAATCTGCCCTTGCATCTTAACTATAGCAGAAGTAGCATCTGAAGACAGAAGTACTAGACTTTCAAAATTTACCAAACCATGGTTCACATATAAAAATTTGGTGAAAATTACAGCAATGCAGACTTTAGAAAAACTGACTTTAAAAGAGATCTTTAATTGTCAAGTGGGTGGTCCCAGACTTAATGCTTCACCGTAGGATCGCTCACTTGGCAGAGAGTCTAATTAACATATTGGGTGCTGAAAATAACTACACTAATTGCTCAGGAATAGAGGGGACTAGAGAAAAAAATTCCAACTGTGATGGAATCAGTAGAGGAGCTATTGAAGGGTGTAAAGTACAGGAGTTGGTAGAGTTGGTGAAAGGTCCTCTTTATAAATTCCTTGATGATAAATTTTTACTTGTGTAATAAAGTAATACAAAAAATTGGATTACTTTCTTACACAACTCAATAAAAGTTTTAAGTTCATTTACTTTTTATTTTCTGCAGTTCACCATAACTAATTGGTCAATTTATTCTACCAATTATATGTATATTATTAGTTACCATTGTTATTTGTGCAAAAACTTTATTAAAACAAAGTGTACATTTTAATTAGGTTTTTTATTTTATATTATTTTTAAAATAATTTTTATATTTCATTTCATAGTCATTTCAAGGAGGACCTGGCAGAATTTATGGATTACAAAACCAAACTTCCCCTTTCAATTCTTTTGTACACTGGACTGTGTGCCCAAGCAGCTGGTAATGCTGTTGGTACCAAGGTCCATTGGGCATTGTAAAATCACGAGACAGCAATCCCGTCTTAGCATACAGCAGCGTTCCATGAAGCCGTATGTTGATCCTGGGCTCCAGCATGTGGCTTTTAGCTGTCGGCATCTACAGACATTATTCTACACTGAGAAGACCATAGATGCCATAGCATTACTGACACCTAATTAGTATACAACTGGCAGATGGGCCTATGGTCAGGATTATGTACGCAGCATTTGGCCTTACAGTCAGCTTTGTAGAACTGGGAGTTACACCAGCCTAATATGTTTGGCTGAAGTTTCTGCTTTCTTGTTTTATGTGGTTATATTTGGAATTGTCTATATGATTATATGATACAGATTGAGGACATGTCAAATATGTCCGCAGCAAAATTTTAGGTAAATCTGTTTTCTCTAGTGCATTATATAGCGCAATTAGCCAATTAGTACAGGAGTATGTATAGTATAAAACATGTAAACTTTATTAAAAGCAGATAGAAGTGCCAAGTAGGCACTACAGTACAAATTGACAATACAAGACATATCATAAATCTCCAGGTGCAGTACAAATGTGTCTCGATAAACAAGGAAGTACACAGGATTTAGTACAGCGGTGTTATCGGTAATATGGCACAGTCATGCACACTGACACACACAGACAAATGTATCATCAGTCCTCCTGTAACAAAGCTCACATAAATGTGTCAGCTATAAATCCCCTCGAAAGTGTTGGCCACATTGCTCAGTTTGCATGTTGTAGGTTTGTGTGGATATTATCTGGGTAGTCTGATTTCCACCAACGATCCAAAAACACACTGGTAATGGCTTCCCATGGAATTGGCCATAGTGTGTTTCTAAAATTGCATTGTGCCTTCGAGGACTGGAGCTAGTATGGAGAAATGCAGAGAATCTCTGTATATCGATGCTAAATATGTTGTTATTTAAGAAGGTAATTAACCCTTTCCTCTCTTACTGCCAAACCATTTTTTTTTTTTCAGAAATAAATGTAGGTATAGATGTTGCTTCTGCCCGGGGGTGGCCTACTCATAAATGGGATTAGTTGCTTTTAATTAGGTGTAATAGTCTACAAAAGATTGTTGCCCAAAATATTGTAAGAGCAAGTTATATGAGATGCTAACATTAAAATGATATCTGGTAAACCTATTTTTATATGTATTTAATAGAATTATGACACACAATTGAATTTCCCATTTCAATTATTCATTAGGGAGTTTTTCAGCTTCACCAATCTCAGAGTGGTGCTTAGAACAAAGTTCATGGTTGAAAGGAACCAACATGACATATGGGTGGGTGTAGTGGTAAGAAAATGTAAATGGGAAGTACTGGTGGAGTTTCTGGTGTGTATGCTGCGGTAGAGAATAAGAGGACTTTGTGTACTCTAATAGACTTTAACCCCTTAAGGCCTTCAGGACATGATGACTTTTTCAGTTAACTTGTCATTACTGTATTCTGAAAGCCATAACTTTTCTGTTTGTCCATTGATGTACAGTAGCTGCTGGACAATTTATCAATGGCATAATAAAAAAATACTCTGCCATTATTTTGCAGTTCAGTACGATTATGGAGATGACCAATGTGATGAAAGAAGCCCATTTGTGTATGTAGCATTACTAAATTATATTGTTCATACACATGTGTATACATATATATATATATATATATATATATATATATATATATGTGTGTGTGTGTGTTTTGTTAAACAATAACATTTTTTTTTAATTCGTTTTTGAATTGCCATCTTTTAAAAGGCATAGTTTTTTCATTCTTCAATTGACAGTGCTAGCCTATTTGTGCAAGACAAACTGTATACTTATTTATTGTTTTAGAGCCAACTGGCCCAAGAGAGAGGTTTATTGGTTGATTGTATTTAGTTTTTTTTTTAAACAACATTCACCATGTGGCTAATAATGAGTTAGATTTATAATACAGGTCATTACGTGTGCAGCTATGCCTAATTTATGTAGTTTTTTAACATTTGGATACTTTTGCATAATAGAAATCTTTGTTTGGAAAAAAAAATTGTATTTTACCATCTTCTAAAAGTGTTAACTCTATTTTCCACTGACACTAGTTAAGAATATATTTTTTACAGGCAGAATCGTAGATTAGGTGATTAAACATAATAAAATGTGTTACTCCCCTTTCCTGGGCTCTGGTGCGGGTCTTCCGGCCTCTTCTCATCTTAGGGAGCGTTCACACTACCGTCGGTGTATGACAGGTAGTGTCCGCTCCTAGTGTCCGCTCAAAATCTGGCACGGACATTAGGAGCAGACACTAGCTGTGTCCGTGACACCTGTCATTCATTTCAATGGGCATCGGGTGCGTTGTTTTGCACTCCGTGCCTGTCCTTCCCTGTCCACAAGTGAAGATGTCCGACTTCTCAAGCGGACAGAAGAACCCTTAGAGAATTGGCATCAAAAACTATTAAGGCCTATGATTGGACCTCAGTGGTGATGCAAAAAAGATGATGGTGTAATGTAATTTTGCATTTATGATGTCTCTCTCCAGAAGAGGTCAGAAGACCCACACTGGAGCCCAGGAAAGTTGGGTAGCATTGTATATTATATTTGAGCACCTCTCTTAAGCCTCAGCATATATAATAGCAGTTTCGGGTAGGACCTGTAAGGGAGACCGCTGGGCAAATCTGATGCAATGAATCTTATAAGGTTCATCTAACACATTCAGTGCCGTCCAGCAGCCTCTGGCGTCTGTTGCCGGGCTGCAGTCTGCAGGAATAGTCAGGGTAAGGGCCTTCGGGGCTGGTAGCTTGCCGACACGGCAAGGTTTGTCTTTCATCTGCTCCCTACCCACGCCCCCCCTTTATTTTATCTCTCCTACTTGTGCCCTTCTTCCTTTTTCCTCTCTATTCTCCATTCTTCCCCCTCTCCCCACCCCTTTGCTCCTATTATGGCTGGACCTTCCCGGGATTTTCTGGTTGTCCGGTGTTGTTGTTGTTTTATTTTACTGTTGTGTATCGTTCATACTTGTGTCTTTCCTTTTGCGTTTTACTGTATTCTTATTGGTCTACTTCAGACTTTGTTGTATTTAAAAACCCTGCAATAAAAACTTTGAACTGAAAAATGCAACGGAGGTCTGAATAGCAGAACCATGGACACTGGAAAGTCTTACTCCTATATGAAAGGTTTTATGCCCAGCATGACTACATGGTGTCAAGACTGTTCAGTGAGCAGCACCAAAGGGACATGCTGCATAGTCAATAGCACAGTGGAGCGCTCATGGCTTAATAAGACTCCACACACCTAAATGGTGGTTCTCTCCCTATGGAGTGACGATATCCCCTAAACCCTGTATAAGCCTCTCACCTCTGCCAGGTCAGTCCTCTCTGCGCCAAGCTGATGAGATGCAAGAACATTGAAACAGCTGTCCTTGGCTGAGAGACTGTACCTGGTAAAATCCCAACATCATTGCAAACAAAGGCCTCTGAGAAGGTTGGCATGATGTTAAAGGGAGCACCCTCTATTGGTTTGCTTGACTGAGACTCTGTCTTCCTAATTACATCATGGAAGATAGACTTGCACATTCTCAGTGAGTGCCCTCTATTGGTGTGCATTCTTGAAGCACTGGCTTCCTAATTACATCATGGAAGTCAGATTTGCATATTCTTCCCATAGTCAATAGCAGCAATAATCAAGTTGGAGAATCAATACACCACCCTCCTTTTAGAAAGTACCAGACTGAGGTAGATGCGATGACTCATCAGAAGAGATGGACAAACCTCCGAAGATTTGTTTCCGGTGGTTTGGTCTAAAGATTTGTTTCGGTTGAATAAGTTCATCATGAACCAGAGTTTAAATTGTCTTAAAACATAGTGTAGGATACTGTCGGGGCTCCTAAGACACTGTCTGTGGGGAAACGTATGGTAAACAGCAGAAAGAAGCTGTTATTTTAACCACTGTGCTGCCATTTTACTTTATGCTTTTTAGCATTTAAAGTGCTCCAAAAATGAGTCTGTTTAGAAGACAATGCTTGTCCTTTTTTCATATATACACAGTGGTTATATTGGGAAAAGCAATGGTTTTATACAAAAATTTACAAAGACTTGTAAGTGCAACAGACTTGATATGTTGAAGAAAAATTTGAGGCATTGTGCTCTTTGAAAAGAAATGAATAAGTGGCTTTACAGAAAAAAAAAAAAAGCTGCCAATTTCCCTTTATGAGAACAGAATCCAATATGGCATTGATATTGGAAGAAGAAAATATATTTTTGTGTTATTATACCATGTGGCAGCTACAGAATTAGAAGAAAAAATTGTTGCTGACTGTTATCATGCTTGGATTTCTTAGAGGCAATTGGCTTTTAAATATTATTCATATATGGGAGAAGATGCCACAGCAACATAGGGTTGGAGATGAAGGAGCGACAATTACAGGCTGTGAGCCGAAAGAGCTAGAATATCTTTTGAAATGGAAAGGATTCTCTGATTATGAGAACTGTACTTGGTAACCTGAAGAGAACCAAGTACCACAAAAACTGGTAAACCAGACGAAAAACTGGACTGTCGTACCAAACATCCCTTTATTGGCGCAAATGCCACACTGCTGCACACTACCTGGTGTATCCCTTACTCCTTAACCAGAGACTCACTGGCTATCCATGCAGTCCCTCTTTCTTGATGACATATGAGGTGGAGTGTGAGTATGCTTGCCTGGGGTTATGTTGGATGAATAGTGTCCATACCTCGTGTATGAGAGTCTGGCTCAGACGCATGTTTTTTTATATCATCCTCTGGTAACCAGTTGAAAACTTGGACTGTCTTGTCCGTCATCCATTTATGGGAGCAAATGCCGGAACATCATAGTATTGGCAGAATGCCAATTTACAGAATTTCAAGAAAAACAAATAAAGGTCAGCCTTCTCCCTTGCTTCCCCCTCTGCATCTAAAGGAAAGTCTTCTTCCCCCTCCACCCTAGGAGTCCCATGTCCTCCAACAACAACAGTTTTGCATCCTCCTTCAGTTCCTTTTGCATCACCCCAGGGCCACAACAGTGACCAAGAGGTAACCACCTCTCCTTGCCTAATAAGTGTTTCATGTAAGATATATATTAAAAAGATGAAACATTGATGCTGCAGTTGTCACTGCTGCTGACACATTTGCTGGCCTCCTCAAAGGGCTCCAGAAGGCAACACACTCATGAGCCTTCAGATTTCAAATTAACACATTTACTGTGTACAGAAAACCACAGGGACATTCACCATCTTCTGCTGCTGCTCAAACAGCTGCTCCAGCATGTTCCACACCAACCGTATGCACTTCACTTTGAATAGCCATGAAAGTCATGTATTGTATCTGAGGTCAAAGCAAGAGAGTCATAACAAAGGCAATAAGAACAGGAGAAATGGCTTACTACCAGGACAAACAGTACAACTGAATAGCCAGCGGTGGTCCGGAGCTAGAGCTCTCCTTAAATAGGCTCTAGCCCACCGGTAAGCCAAAAACCAGAAGTCCCCTGTCCAGCACAGGAGACTGGCAACCCCCGCACAACGCTGCAGAGGTTCCGGCCTGCCTCCCAAGACCTGGAAGCAGGGGACTCGGGAGCGCAGAAAAGAGCTTCTGCTTCTAACATATGGTGTGCCTAACTGGATGAGTGACATTGGCATGGAGAAGGAGAAGCAAACTTCCTACAAAAATAGAGAGAGAAGGAGTAGAACAGTCTTGCTCACACTGCCTGCCAGGGTCGCTGACCACTCTATTTTGCTAAATGAGCTGGTGATGCTACTTCATGTGAGTACAAAGAGACCAAGTTCCTATAAATCTGCCTGCATGGCCATGGTTTATTTTCTGCTTGCAGATATTGGACCTTGTCATGAAATTCTCATTTGGTAATATACAAAAATGTTCCTATGAGTAAGATGACCATACAGAGCTTTTGCTAATATTAGTAGCAGTGGAAACGTATCTGCCAGTTGCACCAGCATCACCGTTTCCACTCAAGCTTGCTTTAGATCTACCCTGGGCAAGTTTTTTTTTCATGTTAGGGCTAGGCGCTGGATGGAATTGTTACTATTGTAGCAGTCACTACCCTGTTCCACTGATGTCACCCTGACACTGTTGCTAGGTCCTCCACAACCAAAAAACATTGCCTGTTCTCATTCAACTTATCAAGAAAAGAAAGACTTGGACTAGGTGGTATATCTCTCAACAGATGTCACATGACTACAATGGAATGGAAAGTGTGTAGGTAAAGATGAAAAAGACATGCTTGACAGTGTAGAAAGGCAGTGTAGTAAATTACTTGTTTCAACAGGAGTGTATAAGGAAGAAGAACATGCAGAATCCTGACTCAACATTTGTGTTCCACTGCTGTCAGATCTTATATCCTGCTATGACTGAAATAAGCAAGAAAAGTAATTAAAAAATGTCATCTTTATTCGCAGGAAGTTCAACTTCAGGTACTGCTGCCAGCCATTTTTTTAGTTAGTATTTGCACTGGTGAATGGCGTGACAGTAGTATACCCTGTATATATACAGTCATTTTAATTCACTGCTTATATAAAAGTGATTGGCAAAAATACTGACACTATATATTTTGTTTTTGTTTTTTTATTGAAAAAAAAAAGGATTTGAAAAAAATTAGGAAATGAAATTTAGCACTGAAAGGGTGGCTTGACACTAGTATTAGAATAGAATACATGCGTGAGACAGCCTGTATTTTCAGTGATAACAAATACAGCAAAACTACATTAACAAAAAACACTATTTCAAAAAATATATAACAGAAAATGAAATTTAGCATTGAAAGGGTGGCCAGGCCACAGGACTATTAGAGTAAAATACACTCAGATATGACTCAGCTTGGATTTTTCCAATTGCTTTAGATCATGCAGTTATTAGACATCTTTCCTTAACCGGTTAAGGACCAGGCCCAAAAGTATGTTAAAGACCAGGCCTCTTTTTTCAAAACTGACATGTGTCACTTTAAATGGCAATAACTTTGAGACGCTTTAACTTACACAAATGAATTTGAGATTGTTTTCTTGTAACACATTATACTTCATGTTAGTGGTAAACACTAATCAATATTTTTGCATTTATTTATAAAAAAACTAGGAAATTTGATGGAAATTTGAAAAAAATTGCAATTTTCAAAATGTGAAATTATCTGCTTTTCAGGCAGATAGTCATACCATCCAAATACATGAATAAATATTATCTCCCATATCTCTGCTTTATATTGGCATCATATTTTGATTGTCTTTTAATTTATTTTGGACGTCACAAGGCTTACAAGTGTAACAGCAATTTTCCAGATTTACAAGAAAATTCTCCAAACCAATTTTTTAGGGACCACTTCAGTTCTGAAAGTAATTATAAAGGCCTGTATAATAGAAACCCCCATAAATTACCCCATTTTCAAAACTGCACCCCTCAAATTATTCAAAACAGCATTTGGGATGTTTGTTAACCCTTTAAGCATTTCATAAGAATAAAAATAATATGGCAGTGAAATTTAGACATTTCATTTTTTTTCACTAATACATTCATTTAGACCCAAAATTAACACATTCACAAAGGGTTGAAGGAGAAAATGCATCTGACAGTTTATTGTGCAATTTCTCCCGTGCACAGAAATACCCCACATGTGGGTGTAAACTGATTTTTGGGCACACGGCAATGCATGGAAGGGAAGGAGCGACACTGGGTGTTTGAACAGCAGATTTTGCTGGAATAATTTTCAGCGCCATGCCTTATTTGCAGAGACCCTAGAGTACCAAAACAATGGAAACCCCCCAAAAGTGACCCCATTTTAGAATCCACACCCCTCACAGAATTCATCAAGAGGTATAGTCAGCATTTAGACCCTACAGTTGTTTCACAGATTTTACTAACATTGGGATGTGTAAATGAAAAATTACTAAAATGTCACTTTATCTCCAAAGTTTTCATTTTCACAAGGGGATAAAGGAGTAAAAGCCCCCCACAGTTTGTTAAACAATTTCTCCTGAACACGGCAATACCCCATATGTGGCTATAATCTGCTGTATGGGAACATGGCGGGGCTCAGAATGGAAGGAGCGCTATTTGGCTTTTGGATGGCAGATTTTGCTGGAATAATTTTAGGTGCCATGTCGCATTAGCAGAGCCCCTAGAGTACCAATACAGTGGAAACCCCCTAAAAGTGACCCCATTTGGGAAACTATACCCCCCACAGAACATATTAAAGGGTAGAGTGAGCATTTTGACCCTACAGCTGTTTCACAGATTTTATTAACATTGGGCCATGAAAATGAAAAATTACTTTTTTTCCAACAAACTGTCAATTTAGCCCCAAATTTTTAATTTTCACAAGAGGATAAAGGAGAAAAAGCTCCCTAAAGTTCGTTACACAAATTCTGCTGAACACAGAAATGCCCCATATGTGGTCATAATCTGCTGTATGGGAACATGGCGGGGCTCAGAATGGAAAGAGGGCTATTTGGCTTTTGGAGGGCAGATTTTGCTGGAATATTTTTCAGGTCCCATGTCGCATTTGCAGAGCCCCTAAAGTACCAATACAGTGGAAACCCCCTATAAGTGACCCCATTTTGGAAACTACACCCCTCATAGAATTTGTCTAGGGGTAGAGTGAGTATTTTGGCCTCACAGGTGTTTCACAGATTTTATTAACATTGGGACGTGAAAATGAAAAATTACTTTTTTTCCCAATAAATCGTCCATTTAGCGCCATAGTTTTAATTTTGCAAATAGTTTAAGAATTAAAAGCCCCCCACAGTTTGTTACACAATTTCTTCTGAACACGGCAATACCCCATATGTGGCCAAAATCTGCTGTATGGGTACATGCTGGGGCTCAGAATGGAAAGAGCGCTATTTGGATTTTGGAGGGCATATATTGCTGGAATAGTTTTGAGGTGCCATGTCGCATTTGCAGAGCCCCTAAAGTATCAATACAATGGAAACCCCTCAAAAGTGACCCCATTTTAGAAACTACACCTGTCAAGGAATGTATCAAGGGGTATTATCATTTTGAGCCTAAAATGCTTCCCAAAAATTAATGTACAAAATGAAAATTGAAATTTTTAAAAATATGCCATTTCGGTGCCCAATACGTTGCACCCACTTTGTGTTGTCAGAGACCTGCACTCCTAAAACTATTAAGTGGGCCATCCCGGGGGTCAAAAAATTATATATGTGGGTGTAAACTGCTGCTTGGGCACACAGCAGGGCTCAGAAGGGAAGGACCACTGTGCGTTTTAGCTTTTGGGGTACAGATTTAGAGGGACCCTCTGGGCGCCATGATGTTTTTGCAGAGCCCTGGAGGTTCCAGTAAACTGGAATTCACCAAGAAGTGACCCCATTTTGTAGGGGCAATTTTAGGGTCTCTGCAAATGTGACGTGGTGTCCAAAAACGAAGAATCTAAATCTTCACTCCAAAAGCACATATTGCTCCTTCACATCTGCACCCTGCTGGGTACCCAAATAGCAGTGTATGCCCACATGTATGACACTGGTGTACCCCGGATAACGTACTTAATGCCATATGTGGGTAGAAATGGCTGTTTGGGCACAGCCGGGGACAGAAGGAAAGGAGCGCTATATTGGTTTTTGGAGCACACCATGCCACTTTTGCAAAGCCCCTGAATTGCCAATAAAGTGGAATCCGCAGACATGTCACCCTATTTTGGACACTACCCCACTGATGGGATTTATCAAGTGGTGTAGCGAGAATTTTTAACCCTTGAGTGTTGCATTTATTTAGTTTCCAGAAATGAAATCGCAACTGATAGAGAAGTTAAAAATGAAAATTTTACAGATTTGCCATTTCAGTGTGCAACATGTTGTGCCCGACTTATGTCAGCAGAGACACTCCAAAAACTGTTAAATGGGTATCCCAGGCACAACAGCTTTTAGAGCGTTCATCTCTGATACAAGGTGGGCACAACATATTACGCACTGAAAGGACGTATTCCTGGAAAAATGGTCATTTTCACCTCTCACAATCCACTACAGTTATAGTTATATATATAAAGTTATAGCAACACTTGGGGGTTAAAAATGCTGTCTGTACCCCTGGATAAATCCTTCAGGGGTGTAGTTTCCAAAATAAGGTAATTTATCAGGGGATTCCAAATTACTGGCGTTTCAGCTCTACAAAAGTGTCATGGCATCCAAAAACCAAACCGTCTGTGCTCCAAAAACCAAATGACCCTTCTTCCCTTCTGTGTCCGGCTGTGCCCTAGTATCAGTTTATACCCACATATGACATTATGTCCGTTATCCGGGGGTACACCAGTGTCATACATGTGTCATACATGTGTCATAAACTGCAGTTTGGACGTACAGCAGGGTGCAGAAGGGAAGGAGCGCTATGCGGCTTTTGGAGCACAGATTCAGATGTTTGGTATCTGGACGCCATGTCATGTTTGTAGAGCCTGTAAGGTACCAGAAAAGTGGATTCCATGGGGTACCAGGAGTGACCCCATTTTGAAAACTGCACCCCTCAAAGAATTTATCAGGGGGTGTAGTGAGTATTAGTATCCCGGACGTGACTGCACAGCGGATGGCGAAGAGGGAATATATAAGCTGTGCGGAGGACATTGCAAACACCAAATTCCCTACTATGTCCCCGTAGCTCCTATGATTGGGGGAGTCACTCTGGGGGTCACTTTAGGGGTCACTTCTGGTGTCTGTTCCCTCATAAGCTGTAAATCTGGGGTGTCCCCTGATATCCGCTCACACAGCTTATATATTCCCTACATGACGCACCCAGTTGTGTTCTAATAATTTGGCGATTTTTGAGGGTTTTTGTCTTCACATTGTGAGATGCTATATTTTCTTTATGTTTCTGGTGACGTGGCCATATAAGGGCTTATTCTTTGCGGGATGAGATGCATTTCGTAATGACACCATTTTTGGGTGTCTACATCTTATTGAATACATTTTATTAACCCTTTTTTGCTGGATTTAAAAAAAAAAAATCAATCCTGGCATTGAGTTTTACTTTTTTAATTTTGCGCCATGCAGCGTACAGTATAAGTAACATGTTCCCTTTATTCTGCGGGTCGGTACGGTTACGGCGATACCTCATTTATAGTATTTTTTTATGTGTTACTAGTTCTGCAGAGGAAAAACACATTTGGGGACATAAATCAATGTTTTTTGCATCGCATCTTCTAAGAGGCGTAACATTTTTATTTTTCGGTTGACAGAGTTGGTTGAGGGCTTATTTTTTGCGGGACAACCTGCGCTTTTTATTGGTACTGTTGTCGGATGCATATGACTTTTTGATCACTTTTTATAGCATATTTTGTATGGTGAGATGGCGAAAAATCATTACTTCCGGCGAGTTTTTTCCGTTTTTTTTTTCCGGCGTTCGCCGTGTACATTAAATATTATTTCAGTTTTATTGTACAGATTGTTACGGACGCGACAATACCAAATATGCATTGTTTTTATTACTTTTGAGTTCTTTTTTTATATAATTCATTTTCTATTGAGAAAAAGGGATTTTTGGGCTTTATAACTTTATTAATTTTTTTCATACACTTCATTTTATTTTTTTTACATTTTTTTTTACTTTTTCATGTGTCCATTTAGGACACTTCAATCAGCAATACTTTGCTGATATAGAATGCCATGTGAGACACAGCCTGCAGGTGTCCCACATGGCATTCCGTAGCAGGATGTCAGGCTGTGTAGACGCACAGCCTGACATCAGAAGGTCCTGGCAGGATCACCAGGTATGTGGGGGCTTCGGGCAGTCTGGGGTCACTGGCCAGACCCCAGACTACCTTTTACTGCTATCGGCACCCTCCGATCTCGCCGCGGGGGGTGCCGATCTGATTTAATTGTCGGCGGATGCCTTTCGATCGCGCCGTGATGTTTCACGGCGCGATCGAAAGGGTTAAAACTTCCAGTCGGACTCAGTTCCGACTGGACGTTATGGAGGAAGGGGTTAGGTGTTAGTAACACCTAACCCCTGTCCCCCCCGCACCCCTCCCCCCGCCAGAAAGGTACCTAAAGGCCGGACGTATTTCGGCAATAGTCCGGTCTTTAGGTACCAGCACATGAGGCCGTAAATTTACGTACGGCGGTCCTCATGTGGTTAAGCTTCTCCTTCTTCATGCCCAGTATCCTATATGCTGATATGACATCATCAATATAACCTCACCAGCTGTCCAGTGATGCCAGAAGCCCAACTAGGCTACAAAGACCAGGTGAGCCTCATCCTTTGCTGCTCTACACCGTGTTACATGTGGCAGCAGCCATTTTAGTTCATCCACAACAAATTGCAAAAGTTTTGGTATTGTTGAAACCGAAACTTTTGGAAAATAAGTATAACCTATTCTCTAGTCTGCAAAATGTTTATTTTTTTTTTCTTCCAAAAACAGACTGTAAGTAGTACAGCATTTGAACCCTGTACACTTTAAAATTCTTGAGTTACAATACTAATTGAATCATCGGGCTCACCAAAAGAGGGTATTGCTACAGCTCACACATTACCTGCCCTAACAATTGACACAGGTCACACAATCTGCACAGGTCACACACCATGTCTAGAATTTTTCTTCATTGGTGTGTAGTATGCCAGTCTTAGCAATCAGGCACACTAGAGATCCACCAAAGAAGAGCAATAACAAACGGGAGTTGGTATAGATTTCTATCTTTAATTTGCAGAAATGGTTAAATGGGTTGTCACTGTTTTTTTTTTTTTTTTTTTTGCTGTACTGCACTGTAAAAGGCTTGTTGTGTTCCACCTTGAACTCACAGTTATGAGTAATGAGCAGCAGTATAATGGCAGTGAGCACTGCAGTGTCTATTAAGATTCTGTTAATGATGTTACAACCACCCCAAATTCTTCTTTGATTTCCTACCTTCACTTGCAATCCTCTTTTCCTGAACTTCTATATGTTTTCTATCACTGTCCCTAGCTCCTGTTGATGTCTGTCCTTGCAGTAAAAGCGATGTGAAATGACTAAACCTAAAATTGCTGCTGGTTTTATACGACTATGACATCACAGGGCAGCAGCCATTTCATTAAAAAATTTAATTACATGCATCAAAGCATGAAGAAATCCAGATTCTTGGTGAATCAAAGATTTCCTGAAATTCAGATCGAATTCCACTTCTGCAGAATCGATTCGCTGTTCTCTAATAGTGGATGTTACAGATGCTGAAGTGATACTTGAAAGGGATACAGCTTTAGTACCCACAACTACAGTTATCAAGAATACAGTGAGTGAACAGCGCAGTGCCCAGCATGTAAACAATACTGGGACAGTGATATATGCTCCATAGTGGCCCCCACACAATATTATATACTCCACAGTGGTCCCCATGAAGTATTTTCTGCTCCCAAGAGCCCTCACTAAAGCTGGTACTATTATACTCTGGGGTCTCCTCATCAGCCAGAGTATAATAAGAAGAGGTCCAGGAGAAGTGATTAAAAATAAGAACCACTTATACTCACTTTGCCTCACCTCTCCTAGGTCAGGCTGTTTTCTGCATCTTCATTGGTCCTGTTCTGTCTGGCGACTGAGGTCAGGTGCCCCAGATGTCACTGCTGGGGTCTGTAATTAGGCTTCAGTTGTCACATGAGGCAGGATGACGTCATTATACCGACACACCCCATGTGACCGCTGGGCTTAATTACAAGCCCAAACAGTGACGTCTTAGGCGTGTGACCTAAGTCAAGGACCAGAAGAGCCCAAGAGTGGATGCTGAGCTCAGGAGAGGTGAGTATAAGTCAATAATCTCTCAACAAGAGGTACACTACCCAAAAGAAGGTGAAGTAGTGCTTTTACCCACTTTTGGCAGTGCCTATTGTTTAGTCAGACTACTCCTGTAATCATCCCAAGTTTTGAAACAATTCAACTTTTATATCTGTGTTTCTTTTTTTGGCATTGAGAATATATCTAAATTAATATATCCTAAATATAAGCTTTACTATCTTCCGGTTGATTCTTAGCTGTTGGGCTCTTATGAGACTGTAGGTGGTGTTTAGATGAAAACGATAAAGTTTCTCCTTCACTAGGAGAAAAGAGCAAATGAGGAAGCCAAAAGTGCTTTAGTGATTAGGCCACAGTATACACAGTGTAATAAGAAGATCAGACAAAGACAGGTTTTATGGACTAAAGTTTACTATTCCACCAGGAAAAGTACTCTGCACTGTAGTCAGACTGCAGGGATCACGTGCATGTAGTCTTTCCTGACAATTTGTGCAATGGTTGTTTTATTATGTTGGATGGTGTCCAGTTTCAGTTTGATTTATATCTGCTAAGTGTCTGTGAGCTGGAGATTACAGTAGCTGACATCACAGATGACAGGAATGGACACTGTCATCAAAACTTGCAACTACTGTTACATATATTCAGGAAAATAAATTCTGTTTATGGGAGGTGGTAAAAATAATATACTATGACTATGCTTTGGAGTTTATTAGCAATTACATTGTACCAAATATGCAAAATGTCTTTAACCACTGCATGACTGGAAGATTTTCCCTGGTTTGTGGGAGAACATATATTTGTTTGTTTGTTTTGCTTTTGGGGTTTTTTGGTACATGCAGTTTGAAAGGCTGTAACTTTTTTTGTTCATGTTATTCAAATTATTTTAGCGTCTTTTTCTCTATTCAGTGGTATATAGGGCTTTATATTTATATACTCTTTTCATTTGTCCCGTTTTAATCTTATTTTTTAATATCCGGATAAATGTCGGAAAAAAAAGGCGTTTGACCTAAGTGAAGGACCAGAAGAGCCCAAGAGAGGATGCTGAGCTCAGGAGAGGCGAGTATAAGTCAATAATCTCTCAACAAGAGGTACACTACCCAAAAGAAGCTGGAGTAGTCCTTTTACCCACTTTTGGCAGTGCCTACTGTTTCGTCAGACTACACCTATAATCATCCCAAGTTTTGAAACAATTCAACTTTTATATCTGTTTCTTTTTTGGCATTGAGAATATATCTAAATGAAGATATCCTAAATATAAGCTACAGACTACACCTATAATCATTCCAAGTTTTGAAACAATTCACGTAAACACGTGTCAGAGTGAGCGCTGGAAAACAGAATCCCATTGACTTCAATGGGTACTGTCTTACGCGTGCTACACTGTGAAATCAATGGGAGGCTTTTTAGCTCATTGATTTCAATGTGTAGCGCACGTAAGACGGCACCCATTGAATTCAATGAGATTATGTTTTACAGCGCTCACTCTGACACGTGTTTATGTGTCAGAATGAGTGACGCGTTACTCTGCATGCAGAAGACGGAAAGCTGTCAGACCGGTCCGGCCGGCAGAGGGGAAGGATCCATTGGTTAGGGATAGGTTGAAGGGTTAGGGCCGGAGTAATGACTTCAGTGAGTTTGGGGATGAGATGTGACTGGATCGGGTCAAGTGCGCAGGAGGAGAGGTGGGATTTAGAGATTACGGAGGAGAGTTTTTCGTCAGTGATGGTGGAGAAACAGGTCAGGGATGAGGAGCAGCAAGTAGTTGGGTAGAGGGGTTATCAGGGGAGTAGGGTGAGACTGTCTCTGATGGTGTCGATTTTAGTTTTGAAGTAAGAGGCAAAGTCGTCAGCTGAGATAAGTGATGTCGGAGGGGGCACAGGAGGATGGAGGAGGAAGTTGAAGGTGGTGAATAGCTGTTTGGGATCGCGAGAGAGTGCAGATATGAGTGTGGTGAAGTAGATCTGCTTTGCGGAGGTGAGTGTGTTCTTAAATGCGAGAACTGCCTCTTTGTAACTGAGGAAGTCCTCCTGGGAGTGGCTTTTCTTCCAAAGGCTCTCTGCAACCCGCACAGCACATCTCAGTTTTTTAGTTAGGTCAGTGTGCCAGGGTTGCCTATTGATAGGTCGGGCTCTAGTAGTTTTGAAGGGGGTGTTATGGTCAGCAGGGTTTATTTAAAAAAAAAAAACTAAATAAACGAAAACCCTACGGAGCCCTCTGGACTCTGACTGCTAACACCTAGTGTGAACAATGTCTGACAGTTGGTGTCACTGCCAGCTAAATTAAACAACCAGGTGTGCTCTGTTACCAATCACAGAGACCTGTGCAGTTAGTGCAGCTGCTACAAATAAACAAACTAGCTAGCCAGAACTCCTGGACTAGCCAGAGACCAACTAAACCCCGTGTGTTGCTGTTCCACCCAACCACCAAGGCAACTACTGCCAAGCCCACTTCCAGTAATCCCTGACTGAGAAGTAATGCTAGCTAAAGCCTATTGAGTTCTTCACCATGCAACATACAAGGCAGCATGCTGCCTGACTAATAGTGGCATTGCTATCTCAGGGTTAAATTGCTAGCTAGGCCAACTAAGGATTTACAGGCTGGAACCCGTGCGCGCGCGCGCACGTGCACGCACACACACACACACACTTCAGGTTTGAGAATGGATCTTAGAGCGCTGTGCGATCAGACCAGCCCCCTTATATAGGCAAGGGGTGGTCACCAGCAATTAGCCCAGCTGCCCAATCCGAGTGTCCATTGGTCGACACACCAGTCCATCAAAGAGTCGACCACGCCCGGCTGTTGCAAGGCAGGTTAATCCCTGCCACCCTGAACTGTGCAGGGGAAAATGCAGCGACGCCCATATCATGGCCGCAGCTTCTGCACAATCCTAACAGAGCCACAGAGTCAAGGGCTGAGGTGATGGTGGTATTATAGAAGTTAGCAGCGGCATCTGTGTCCTGGAGTGAGGATATGTCAACGAGTGGTAGGAGTGAGTCTGAGAGCACGCGGATGACGGTTGAGGTTCCTACGGGAGCGTGTTGGTTTAGAGGTTGTTCTCTTGTATCTTACTGTATGAGGCATACGATTATCATATCACACAATTGCCCGTGTCATGCCAAATACAGCAGGGGTCACAGAATAAATGGTGGATAAGGGAGCTGAAAGCTCTCTGCTCCTCCGGTGTATTCAAATGTATCTATGTCCTGGGGATGCAGATAAAGTTGAAATAATTCTGCCTGGCACAGTTAAAATAGCTACCTCTGATGTGCTTAAAATATATCTTTGTCTAAACATTAAATCTTACATACACACATTAAATTATTTAATCTCTTATCTCAGCACTGTGTAGTGCTGGTGGACTTTGGCTTCTCACCTCTAGCCACAGGCTGCAGCCACAAGCATTCCTGCTCTACCTATTGCATTTCTCCCCTGTGAGGTCATCACTACATCTTGCCTCCAGCCAATAGAAATGTCCTATGGCATACATCCAGTAATCTGTCCATAGCCAATGTCCTGGACCCCCCCTCTTTATATAAGGTCAGTTCCCTCATTAGAAGGTACGTATTCATAAAGATTCCTAGTATTATTGTCCTATATTTACATATCTGAACATATTCCATCTGACCTAATCTCTGCTTGTTATACATATATAGATGTGTTCCACCTACCTTGACCTCTGCTTGTTGTACTGTTGTGAAATAATTCCCCCTTCCCCAATCTTGACTTCTCAACTGACTATGTCCCTGTCTGTCCATTTGGTGCTATGTACAGTCCTATGAAAAAGTTTGGGCACCCCTATTAATCTTAATCATTTTTAGTTCTAAATATTTTGGTGTTTGCAGTAGCCATTTCAGTTTGATATATCTAATAACTGATGGACACAGTAATATTTCAGGATTGAAATGAGGTTTATTGTACTAACAGAACCTTCTCTGGTCATAGTGGTTTTGCCACCAAATCCTCTTACAGAACCTAAGATAGCAAAGTGATGATGGGGTCATGCTTGGTTAATATTAAAGGATCCCTTAGGGCACTCCTTACAGTGAGCCTACTGTGTATTGGTGTTTCAGGGTGCTCTTGATGGTGGGTGCAAAAGAGACATAGTGGCACTTGAACGGGCAATGCTCATGGCACAGTTTACTCTGTGAATCGTAGTAATGTGGAGACACTATAAATGACTATAAGCAATATCCACAAACAGATGGAAGTAGCACCTGCTTTTCACTACCTCCTTTAATCCGCTGACCATTTCCACTATAGTGATCAGAAGCAACCCCTGCGACTTAACCCTGTCTTTCCAGCCAGTATTTGAGAAACACAGGGCTTATTCGAGCCATGGACAAGGTTTCCTCTCTGATGTAGACTTGGAGATGGTCATTTACAAAGAGTTACATGAATGCTTATTCTGTGATGAAAAGGGGTCTGGTGACATGGAACTGCCCATTGTAGACTTACTATAACTGAATAACCTAGACAGCTGGAAGTATTCTCTCACAAATCAGTTATCTCAATCACAGATAGCTACCAACTAAGCGAACCAGGCCCACGCGGGCCCACAGAGTTTTTTGGTCAGGGTTTTAAGGCCGTAAACTCCTCAAAACCCGGACCAAAAAGACGGCTCCCATTGAAATCAATGGGAGCCGCTCAGGAGGCTTTTCCGGGAGCTGGTTTTGTGACTGAAAGTTAGAGGGAAGCATTTATTTGTAAGTGAGGTTTTTACTAAACCTGTCAAGTCAGTGGTGGTGGCTGTATATGCTGCAGCAGGGGAATTCTTAGACAACTGCCTCAGAAGTAGCCCTAAGCAAAAGCAGTTTTGTAGAACAGTGTGTTTACACCTACAGCATAACATTTGGACATGTCTTATACCCGACTTGGAGTGTTTCTGGGCCTCTGTTGACACTATCTAGTAAGACACTCATCCTTGCTGCCAAGAGAAAACAAATAATATCCTGGTGACATAACTCCAGTTTTGCTGTCCATCCCAGTAACTTAAAGGGGCTCTATCAGCAAAATTTTGCTGTATGAGCCCCACATATGCGTGAATAGCCTTTAAAAAGGCTATTCAGGCACCACTAATCTAATTTTAAACCCCCCGCCCGTTTTCAAATAAAACTATAAAAACATATATGTAAATCATACCTTAGCATGCACCCTGGGCCGTCGTGCACGATCCGACATCATCTTCAGTCCCGCCTTCCTCTTCTTTCTTCTTCCAGCGTCGTCCTCCTGTCCTGGCTCTTCTCCGCCTTCATCTTCTTTTCTTCCGGAGTGAAGAAGTTCGCGAGCATACTGCGCATGCTAGCGTAGTTCTAAGGGATACTTAAATGGCATTGGCGCGTGCACAGTAGCGCTCCGGAGGGATTTGAACACAACCTGGTGGAGAAGAGCCAGGACAGGAGGACTTCGCTGGAAGAACAAAGAAGAGGAAGACGAGACCGAAGACAACGTCGGATTGTGCACGACCACCCAGCGTGCATGCAAAAGTATGATTTACATATATGTTTTTATAGTTTTATTTTAAAATGGGACGGGGGTTTAAAATAAGATTAGTGGTGCATGAATAGCCTTTTTAAAGGCTATTCAAACATATGTGGGGCTCATACAGCAAAATTTTGCTGATAGAGCCCCTTTAATCTCTGTTAGCATAGGCTTCCTCAAGATGTCCGTGAGTTTGTTGCTACTTGTCCCATCTGCACAATAAACAAAAGCAAAAACTGCAGGTCTTCTACTTACTTTGCATGAGTGTCCATGGCAAAAAAAATTATGGTATAGATTTACCTTGTTCCTTAGGCTGTTCTTTGTAGGTAGTTTGGACCGATTTTCCAAGGTGGCACATTTCAGCCAACTGACTGTTCTTTCTTATGGACTCCATCTAGTCAATCTCTTCATTAAGGAGATTTTCCACCTACATGGTTTACCCCAAAACATTATGTCATGGGTAGAGATGAGCGAGTACTGTTCGGATCAGCCGATTCAAACAGCACGATCCATAGAAATGAATGGATGCACCTGGTACTTCCCCTTTGACGTCGGCCGGCCGCTTAACCCCCCGCGTGCTAGCTACGTCCATTCATTTCTATGCGAGCGTGCTGTTCGGATCGGCTGATCCGAACAGTACTCGATCATCTCTAGTCCTGGGGTCTACTTCATTTTAAGGTTTTGGAACCCATCTGTAACAATGCTAGTTCTCAGATCAGGAATCCAACTGAGGAGGCAAATAGTATAGAACTTTAATAGTAGAAGATATAGGAATAGTGCCTCAAGAGTAGAAGAAACCATGATTACCGAGATTGGTACACAAGGGCAGTGGATCAGCCATAGTAAGACGTGTGCAGAGTTTGGAACATAGGAGCAGTGGAGTAGTGGTGATTCTCAGAGTCAACAAGGAATAAACAGCCAAAATAATCAGGTACAAGATGGAGTAAGCTGTGAGTTTATATATGGATAGCTACCCTGTGATTGACCACAAAGCTAATCATTCCAACAGAAAAGTCCAGACTATGCAAGGCAAAGAACAGAAAGGCTTCTTCAATGGCATAGAGTCAAGGCTGAAGAACATGGTCAGGAAGTCAAGGGTTCAAACCCAGTGAGCTCAGTTCCTGACACCATCTATTTGGGTTATAGAATGTCAAGTTGGACTTTTTATTTGCATATCACCCACTAGCCAATAAACAATTAGAGCTTATAAACCAGATCCTTCAGTTCCTCCTACTACACCATTTACATCACTTTATCTTCTCTCTCAACAACATCTGGGTTCCTCTACTCTCTTGTCATTATCTGCAGTAATCACACTGGTGAGTTCACTGGTTTTTCTCTATTCTACACTATATGTGGTGTGACAGGACCAGGGGCAAAGTGGTAGAAGGAGTGTACATTTCTCACAGGTTCCTGTCATATGTGATCTAGATGCAGCTGAGAAAAGCGGTGTCCCTTGCTGGAGGGTTGTACCAAAACCCTGGTAAAGGTCTGGCTGCTGAAGTAGGAGTACTAGGTGTGTCTCTAATCCATTCATCCACTCCAGGTTTTGGGATGTGTGGGGCTAATTGCTGGTAAACTGAAATATGTATTTAAGGGCAGACAGCACACAGGTATATGGCTCTCTCTGCTCCTGCGAAACCATTTGTGAGTAGCATTGCTGTGTTGTGTTTAGGGAGCTGTGCAGTAGGCCCAACTCTCAGTAGTTAGGTAACCTGTGTTGTAGGTAGAAGTCGGATGGCTAGGATTTTATTTTGTATTGTATTTGATTTGCGTTATTTTGCCTGCACAACTTCTAATAAAACTGGTTGTGGCCAGTTGCCCCACATTTGGCTGGACTGGACTTTCCTTTTTGTGCCAAAAAGTGCTCATATATCTGAGGAGACAACAATCCTTGAGATAATCCTGTTAATAACAGTGGATAAGTGGATAACATCCTTGGGTTCATCTTTCTGTCTCTGCTTTCTCTAAAGTGCCAGAGACACAGTCCTCCTTCTTACTTTTCTTCAGGTGGTTAAGTCTGGCTGTTTTCCAAGAACATCTGTATGATGCTTCTCTCTTACAAATATGCACAATGTTTCTTGGGCCTGTTTGAGGTTCCAGAGCTGATAAACCCAACATGCCACAAGTTAGGCCTTCTACCTTCTCTGCCTATTGTAAGCCGATGGCTGGTCAGGTAATGGAGGGGGTGTACATCTCACCCAGACTACTCAGGTGGGTGAGATGAGAAAACTCCAGGAATGTTTGTTCTCAGCAGACAACTTTCATCTGCTGAGCATTTTGGTAAATGCTCAGTACTGGGCAGGATTTTTAGGAATGACAGGTAGGATTGGTAGTGGGACCTGTCATTCCTCCCTCCAGTCCACACTTTGGGGATGTTCCGGCAGCGACACAGCTGCAGAGAGTCTCCTCGTCAAGGAGGCTTAAGAAGCCAGCTCCAGCAACAACACTTTGGCAGAGTTTGGCTGGAGAGCTGACAGAGAGGTCATATTTTTGGAGCTGTGTCCTCAGTGATAATACTGGCTTTTGATTTCTGTTATCCTAGGTGAGGTAACCTATTCTATGTTTAGTTAGAGCCTAGCCGGGCAGGTATTTATTTTTGTATTGTTTCCTTTGTTGCTGCACTACCTTTTTTGAGTGAAAATAAAACTGTACTTTTGTTTTGGACAAAACAAACTGAACTTGTGTGTCTATGCCACCCCACCTAGCAACCCCAGACCCTGACAATATATATAACTCGACTACTGTATGTCTCTCATTCCTAATTGATTTTATACAACTCCCATTTCTGTCCCTGCACCTGATGATTCTGAGATCTAGTGTTAAGGTGCACACATAGTAAACCATTCCCAGTCAACCTGCTGTACCTCTGGGTTATTCGAGGCACCTTCCCCATTACAAGTTGTCTCTGTAATAACCTATCCTAGTAGTCTTACCTCTATATTGAGATAGGCATATCCATACAACATCCTTAACTGGGATTTTTTTTACACGAAGAACAGTGTAGTGAATAAACAAAATAGCATTCAGCACTCTAATAATCATATCTATGAAATGTCCCTCATATTTGAGCAATAGTGACACCAGAACCAAGTTTCTACATTTTATAGTGCCTGAGATATAACTGTTTGACGTGATCTCCCCTAACCTTATTCTCTGTTTATTACACACACAAGCACCTACACCATACACAGTGATAAGCAGGGTACAGGAATAAAGGAAATGCAGCATTTCAGACAGAATTTGTTAATAAAGTATTAGTAGCAACATTAATGACAAAATTCGGCCAGAATATGAAAAATTGCTTAAAAGTTTAGTTACGCTTTAATTTTTTATGTAACCAAATGAACAATTAAAAGATGCCAATCACATTTAACCCCTTCCCGCCGATGGCATTTTTTGATTTTCGTTTTTCGTTTTTGACTCCCCTCCTTCTAAACCCCATAACTTTTTTATTTCTCCGCTCCCAGAGCCATATGAGGTCTTAATTTTTGCGGGACAAATTTTTCATGATGCCACCATTAATTATTCTATATAATGTACTGGGAAGCAGGAAAAAAATTCAGAATGGGGTGGATTTGAAGAAAAAATGCATTTCTGCGACTTTCTTACGGGCTTTGGTTTTACGGCGTTCACTGTGCAGCCAAAATGACATGTCCCTTATATTCTGTGTTTCGGTACGGTTCCAGGGATACCAAATTTATATGGTTTTATTTACATTTTGACCCCTAAAAAAATTCCAAAACTGTGTTAAAAAATTTTTTTTCTAAAAGTCGCCATATTCCGACGGCCGTAACTTTTTTATACGTAAGTGTACGGGGATTCATAGGGCGTCTTTTTTTGCGGGGCCGGGTGTACTTTTTAGTTCTACCATTTTCGGGAAATGTTATTGCTTTGATCACTTTTTATTCAACTTTTTATCAGAATCAAAACAGTGAAAAAACGGCAGTTTGGCACTTTCGACTATTTTTCCCGCTACGGCGTTTACCGAACAGGAAAAATATTTTTATAGATTTGTAGAGCGGGCGATTTCGGACGCGGGGATACCTAACATGTATATGTTTCACAGTTTTTAACTACTTTTATATGTGTTCTAGGGAAAGGGGGGTGATTTGAACTTTTAATTCTTTTTATATTTTTTTATATTTTTTTTTGCTTTTTTTTTTTTTTTGCATTTATTAGACCCCCTAGGGGTGTTGAACCCCAGAGGGCCTGATCACTAATGCAATGCATTACAATGCTAATGCATTGCAATGCATTGCAAAAAAACATCCTTTCTTTTGCAGGCTGCATAGACCAGCCTGCAAAAGAAAGGATTTGCAGACAAGCCTGGGAGCCTGTACAAGGCTCTTGGCTGTCATGGCAACGGGACGTCAGCCCTGGAGCATGCTCCAGGAGCCAGCGATCCCGGCCAAAATGGCGGCGCCCATGCGCTGCCGGGAAAATGGCGCCTCCGGCGCCTTTGACCGCGGCGCCGGAGGGGTTAATGCCTCCGATCGGTCCGGGGACCAATCGGAGGCATTAGAGCTGATTGTCTACTGCTTAAAGCAGTAGACACCCGGAGGCTATGGCGGCCGCCCGGCTCCCGGGCGGTCGCCATAGTTACAGACCCGACATGCGCCGTACTATTACGGCGCATGTCGGGAAGGGGTTAATGTATGTTATTTATTAATTTAGTTTCTAATAAAAACATTATAAATATATACTTTAATTACTCTGCATGGGTTCACATCTACGCACTGCTCTCCATCATTTAGGTCCAAAAGTTTGGAGAGCCAGACTGCTAAAACAGCAGTTATTCACGGACACCAGCGACTTGGTGAACCTAAATTATAATTGGGTCCGCCAGGTGTCCGTCAGGTGTCTGGTGGTTTCTATAGGACTCTGTGTAGGACTTTTTTCTCTGCTGATTTCTGGTGGTTTCTGTGGAAGAGTCTCCAAAGAAAACTCCAGCACACATATGAACTTAGCCTCAGGCTACTTTCACACTGCATTGTTAGTTGCAGGTAGGCAAACAAGAAGTGTTCCAAATGTAAGAAGTGTGAGAGTGATAGGTGTGGTCTGGGAAGACAGGTACATTCCAGCCAGGCACCTAAAGGATGTATGGTGAGACACACACCAGGGGGATCAGCTGACTAATCAGGCCCTAATAACAGTCTGAGTGTGAAGAATAGCAGTGTGGCACCACAGAGATAGAGTTGAACTGTCCAGACCGGACCTCCAAAGCAGGTACTATGCCACCCATTGTTGTTGCCAAAGTGGGAGACTGGTAGCCAGTCTCCTGTATAGTCAGGGAAAAGTTTCCTTATGTTTAAGTTAGTTTTCTCACCCGATAAAGGGTTTTATTTTTTGGTTGTAATTGCAATCCAGTGTCTGTGTCCCTGTTTCCTTCACTGCTACAAGCATCTACCTGAGCAGTTCCCTACATATGGTGGAGGATGCGGGCATAAGTGCAGTGAGACATACGCAAACTGAAATACAAAGCCACAGCTATGGAGGACATTGTGAAACAGATGATACTGCCTAATCAGCAGCAGAGACACGTAGAGGCCAATGCAGCACAGCGAGAGGATAATGCAGTGCAACAAGAGACTAACAGGAGACATGCAGAGGCCACTGCAGTACAGCGAGAGGCTAATGCAGCGCAACAAGAGGCTAACAGACTGTTGCAGCAGAGACATGCAGAGGCCTGTCAGCAGCAGCAGCAAGCTAATGCAGCACAACAGGAAACCAACCGTCTTTTGGCCAAGCAGATGTCCATGTTGCTGGCTGCTCAGCAAAAGGCTGAGCCAGCAAAGCCAGAGCGGGATGCCAGGAAAGAGTTCCGTAAAGCATTGACCAAGATGTCGTCAAAGGACGACGTAGAGGCCTATCTGACTGGATTTGAAAGAGTGGCCACCCGTGAGAGGCTTCCACCGCAACACTGGGCAGAGGTGTTGGCTCCTTTCTTAGTTGCTGAGCCCCAGCAACTAATGTCAGTCAAAAGATAGACAATGCCTGAAGAGGACATCGCCAGATGCCCCACAGAGGTGAATATAATATACTGTTTATTTTTACTCACCTCCCCTGACTCTACACTGATGGCTATGCAATGCCCTGCTACTAATACTACTCCTGATCTATATCTTATATCAGCAGCAATATTGGGACTATAGTGAAGTGCTAACTGCATAAATACTAATGAGGGCTTGTGACCTCCAGGCAGTTTTCACACAAACCCCCCCAGGGTGACGTGACCCACAGTTTTCAAACTAGTGCTTTAGAAGATCGTTACCCACAAGGGTAAAAGGGAAAAAAGTAAAAGGGAAGCCCACAAGGCATAAATCAATCTGTTCTAAAATAACAAAATTCTCCCGTATTCCCCTGCAGCTCCTAAGGTTGACTATTCCACAGATTCACTTCTCATGAAGACCGTCTACAAAAAAAAAACAACAAAAAAAAAACAAAGAACCTTATCTATGTCTTAATTTGTTTACGAAGGGCTAGGTTTTGACAATTTCTTTTTATCACCGCTCTTAAAGCGTTCCCACTCTATTAGAATTAAGACGTCAAATATAATTGAGAAAGCATGTCACTACTCTAATATCCTGGGGATTAGATCTGTGGTGACTGGCAATATTGCCTGCAGCATCCACCTGTTTATTCCACTACGAAAGCAATCGTCTTTAGGTGCTTGGTCTGTTTTAAGCTAAACTGAATTTTCTGTAGTGTCTGAAATCTTACACCCACTTGACAGACAAAATTTCTCAGAGGTCTTTAAAAGGAATGCATCATCAGAACATTATATACTGTTATATAGGAATCTGATTGTTATTATTGAAGATTGATTTAATACATTTCGTTGTATTTGTATCTGACTATCCACATAAAAACATATTGAAATATTTCACTTTGCACACTTGTCACTAATGCAAACACAATAAGGTAACCTTTTCCAGTTTTCTGTAGCCCACTTGTCAGCTTTACTGTATACACAGATAGGGATGAACAGAGTCTTCTCATTATCTCAGCTTTGTGATGCAGAATTTGTTTAACAGCCTTAACATGTCTGCATTAAAATCAATTAATGTGAAAGGTGTTATTTGTTTTAACAGACCATGAAAAAAATTGGATGTGTCCTAATTTTACCCATTTTCACTGACCCCTCAATAGAGATCCATAAAAAAGTCCTTTTTTATAGCCGTTTTGCACATCCATCATATGAATTGAGGTTTAGAAGTTGGTTGAGTTTATGACAGCTCTATTGTACTGTGATAGTCCTAGATACAGTAAGACAGTAACACTATATACACAGACAATGCTTTATATTCAGCTCTCCTGATACTTCCTGGTTTCTGCGGGAGGGGTACCAGCTTTGCATATATTCCAGCTATATGCTGGTTACTCAGGAGTTAACTAACCATTTCTGTGCTGCTATATATAAGGAATTGGTTTCTTCTTGGAAGTTTCTAGAAAATATTTGTAGTTGCTAGGAGACCCCAACCTTAGCCAGAGTGTTGGTTCTTGTTCTAGTCAGTCTATAGTTGTAGTTGAGGGAACTAATTTGTGGGAAAATGCCATCTGCTTTCCAGGTTTGTTAGCATTAGCAAATACTCACAGGTCTGACGTCCCTTTCACCATAGTCAGCTGGGCCAATCTGGCCACTTTGAAAATATTTAAGTGTATTGGGCACTGAGAGGCCCCCTTTCCCCTCCAACCTCTTGTGATGAAACATAATACACTTTGCAATTCGCAATCACTTACCAGTCCGAATGAACCAAAAACGTTTCTCGGGAGACTGAGCAACGTGGTGACCAACAAAAAGAGATTGAAAAAAGGAGTCAAAGTGAAAGTTGGAGGATTAACATTGCAATCATAGAAATCCATTGACTCTCCTAGTCAAAATGGAAGTGAGAATGTTAGTTTCTAGATGAATAAAGAAGAAAGGCTGGCAGTTGTTGGAAAGGTTGGGATCTTTATTGGGTTTAGGTATAACTGTTAATACCATATCATATCAAGGAATTCAGGGGCCATAGCTTTTGTGGGATAATAGGCTCAGCAATAGCAGCAGCAGACATACAAAAATCAGGTTTTACCTTGTATGTTTATTTGGCAAAACTGGCAAAAATAAACAAGCCTTAACTTCAGGCAAAAACAATAAAACAAAACCTGCTTGACTGAGCTGCTAACTATACACAAGTACTCTAACTATACATGTGGCTTGCTTCAGCCACACTGAAAAACACAAAACAGAGGCTGTGGTTCACACTGGTCTCTCACCAGAGGTCAGGCTGTAGAGACAGAACCCGGCTCCTCCACTCTCCCCCAGGGACTGCTCAGGATTGAAGTCTTGTCAGGCTTTATAGGCCTGTAATGAGACCCAGCTCCCACCTGTACATGAGAGCTCCTTCCTGCTGTAGGATAACAAGTACTTAAAAATTACAGGTGAGGTTTTTGCTTCGACCCTGTAGCAGAACCTCACTCTCCACATATACGTGAAGAATCTGGATGAGATATAGCATCCTTCCAGGACTTTACCTGTCACTTAACAACATACCATAAGACACAAGACACAACTGTTAAACAGAATAACAACACACAAAAGGCAGTCACAATGGAAAGATAGTCCAGTAGTGTGGGTAGGCTACTCATCTTCCAAAGGGGCATTCGGCACAGGAGATAACATAAATTCCAAGTCACAGATAGGCCATCTAGAATGGTGGATAATATACAATTTTAAACAATCTCCTTTGAGCAGACATTAATTGAGGTCGATTGAGATTTAACCACTCTAATTGCAAAAAGCACCAGGGGGTAGGACAAAGGTTTCATGAACAGACGACAGAAAAAAGAGGGAAATGGGGATAAGGGGAAGGTAGCCAACAGGGCATCAAGATAGCTTGAGTTATGGTGGGGTAGGAATCGGGTGGCATAACAGCACTCACATCAGATAGTACAGTCTTTCTCAAAGTGGGCGATAACGCCCCCTTGTGGGCGCTGGAGGCCTATAGGGGGGCAGTAAAGGGCACAGAGAAGATTGGGGGGGCGTTGAAGCGGCTAATTTAAAGGGGTGGTATCATAATAATGATTCTATCTATACTGCTTGTTAATGTGGATTTAAGACTTTTCCTAAATACACTGCTTCAGCAAAACTGCTTTGTTTGTCCACTATCTTACTTTATTCACTTCATTATGGACACTAGCACCTGGCCCCCTGCTCATTGCTGAGGGAGCCACATGACGTAGCTCCCTGCTGTGTGGGGGCTGAGTGTACGGAGCCAGCCTGTGTCTGCACCACACATACACATCACATACACATCACCTAGCTCCCTGCTGTGAGATGGAGGGGTATGTGTGGAATAAGTGCTGCTTTCTTATATAAAGCAGTCTAAATCCTACTGGGCTAAAGGACCTAGTCTCTCTGTTCACTAGGATAAAGCTTTATTATATAGAGCAGGCTGCTAGTGGGCAGAGGAGCCAGGTCCTTTAGGAAACTCCGTACAAGGTAAATCCAAGTCTACAGGACCTTTTGATGACATCACAGGCCCTTCAGTCATCCCATAGGATCACGCTATGTGGTGGGCAGAGCTACACGCTAATTTGGGGGCGGGGCTAATTGACGCAAGCAAACAGGAAGAAAGAAGATTTTTAGGCAGCTTAGAAGGCAGATCAAGCTTCATGAGGCTACCCCTTTAAAATTGTTTTTTTTGCTTTTAACACAAACTTTACTGCTCCTTTACGCTTAACGCGCGTTTCCTCGTGTAACGCCATCTAGGGGACTAGACAGTAACTATTTCCTGTCCAAAAGTTGTCAATCTGTACCATAGATGGCGATAAGCTCCAATGCGAAGCGAGAAGTTTCTAGTCCATTCTCGAAAGTACTAGGCCCGCCCGCTGCCTCATATAAAAGAGCACGCGCCATCATGTCACAGCCAGTCATGTCATTCGACGATATTACGAAAACAAGTGAATTTAGCCGCTAAAAAAATTGGGGGGGCGCTAGAAAATAATTAATTCTCGAAGTGGGCGGTAGACAAAATAAGTTTGAGAACCTCTGAGATAGTAATTAGTAGTGTTATAATGTCACAAAGGTTGTCATGTTATCCTGGAGAGCTAAAGTGTGCAAAAACATAACACTTCTCAGGATCTCCAAATGGTTGCAGAAGTTAAGATGCTGAAGAAGTAGACTATGGCCTAGTGCCATGACGGCCCTAGGAAGAAGGTGGTGCCATGGTCCACATTTAGACTTGTCTGGGAAAAGTTTTGGGGGTAGAGCCTTCTTATTGTAAAGTTTTGTGGGATTACAACAATGCCATGGGAATGCTGTGTGGGAACAGCTGCAAGTTCAAGATAAAGATGAAAAGCCATATGTACAGATTTGTTCTCTTTGGAGAGATGATGTGATCAGCAAAATATTTCTTAGGAATCAGCACCTGGAATAGGGCACTGATAGCCTCCTTCTTAGTAGTCTCCAATATTGTGGCAATGACATAATAGTTGTGTTGTCATGACAGTTATTTTCTAAAGCCACTGTAATCTTGTCCACATTCCTCTCCATGTCAGAGACATACTGACCCATCTCCTGCAGTTGTCTAGAGAAGTCTGACACCATCTTAGCCACCTATTCCCTGAACATTCATTTGATGTTGTGGTACCTAAGCATGGAGTCAGAGTGTCATCCTGGTTAGGAGGCTCGTGCTGGTCATCAGGTTGTGCTGGAGGGGAGGCCCATCCAGAGACTGCGGGGAAGGCGTACGGCATATTGGAAGACTACTTTGTTCAAAATATCTCTGGAAATTTATGTGAATGATGCTGAGACTGTCGATATTCCTTGTTTGTTCCATAGTTAAGCAACTCTACAAAGTAAGCAGATTGTTTTACACTTTCTGCTTATCAGCACATAGAAAGGTCCAAAAAACTGCTACAGAGCTCACATAAAACACAAGCACCTCAATGAACCACACACATGCGCATCCAAATAACGTGGTATTTATCCTGTACCATGAAAGCTATTTAAAAAAAAAACTATGAAAAACAAAACCAGAATTGCAGTTTGTCACATCACATTCAAACAAATTTAATAAAATTGATCAAAATGGTACCGATAGAAACTTAAGGTCATCCCACAAAAACAAGCTTTACGGCCCTGTCAACTGAAAAAAAAGGCCTCTCAGAATATGGCAATGCCAAAATAAATCATTGGAAAAAATAGGCAATTTTATTATGCTAATTTTCTTAATAAGCTGATGCTTTCTGAACTGCAGCAGTAGTAAAGCACTGCTCAAGATGCCAACAGAGGAGGGAAATGTCTCATCAGGAATTAGTGCTTGCAAATTTTATGGAAAGTACTTTAAAACCTGGTATAACCAGCTTGAGTACTGCATTATACATGACAAGTTCTTCATTTACTATTTTAACTTAGCATTTTTAGATTTTGGCAAAATGCTAAATTAAGAATATAAAAAAAGGGATGGATGATTTTTTCAATCCTGCTTAACATTTGATAAAATTTAATCAATAGGCTACATGTTTTTTTTTAAATGGTAAAATAGAAATATCCAACTTGTCACACAAAAATAAGCCCTCATTCTATAAAAACAGTTGATTTAAGATGTGACCAATTAAAAAAAAAACTGCATCCTTGAAGGGGTTTTCCGAGATTATAAATATATATGTGTGTGTGTGTGTGTATATATTTTTATATATATTTTTTTTAACAGATTCCTACCCTTTTACCCTTTTGCAGAAGTATGCAACCAACATGGTGTCTGTTACAATCAATACCTTACTGGTGCTGATCATGTGCACATGACTTCAGTTGTTAGCTTCTTTGCTGTCTCCATCGGAAGGTGTACTTCTGTGAATGGAACAACCTCCCCCCCCCCCAAAACACACACGCACACACATTCCTCACCACTCAGCATCATGGCTGGGAGGTAAGGAACACCCTTCTGACAGTGAAGAGTTATCAGTAAATGCACCAACACTTCCACCGGGGCACATAATGGAAAAGCCGACAGTGCGTTTAATTCAGAGCACTGTCAGCTTTCTAGCGATATATAAAACCGCATGTGCCCGGGGACATGAAAGGCCCTCTTTAACCCTGAAAATATGAGGAATGATAAAAATGGCCCAAATAGGCATAGAGTTCTTTATTTATTTATTCATGTAACAAGTTTTTCCTGTCTTTAATCACATTTTCTTAGTCCCAACAAAACCCCTTTAAGGTGGAGGCCCCACATTGTGGAAATGTACCTTTTTTTGTTGCAGAATTCTTGCGGTTTTTTAAGCCAAAGCCAGGGGTGGATTGAGCAGAAAGGAGAGGTATAAGGGCTTCCTATATATTTACCATTCTTTAGTAGCCATTCTTTGCTTTGGCTCAAAAAACCGCAACTAAATCTGCAACAACAAAAAAAGCTGAGTTTCCGCAATGTGGGGCTTTAGCCTAAAGCATTAAACTAGTCCATATTCTTAAAGGGTGTTTCATGACAGCTTACAAAGAGTCATTTTTAATGTCATGTATCTTTTATTATATGTGCGTTGGTGGTGTCCACCTAAAATTTAACCCAAGTCTTGATGAATGTAGGTTGGTATAGCAAAGTACATTCACATACATACCCAAATCCTGAAATCATTTAGCAAGAATACTTTATTCTAGTTTTTAAACTTTAGAAACATTATTATCATTATTTATTGCTATATTCCTTGACATAACATTATATTGCCTATTTAATAACAATTGAAACCAGACCTGAAAAATAAAAAAAATAGCAAAAGCAAACCCACATCAATTTTTGGAATGTTTTATGTATAGACCCTTATATACCCTTTTCTTGTTTCTGGTGACGATGACTGTCACCAGGTACTTTTGGTGGAATTATATTGCATATTCGCTGACTCTTCAAACCAGAGTGAGGAGCTGCCTGTGATAATATTTTAGGTTTTTTTCCCCCATCTAGGCCCACAATACACGCATGTCTGTTAGATGAAGGTGCTGCCTCTGGATCCTGCACTCATCTCAAGAATGGGGGATCCTCAACCCCGGTTTCACAACTGCTGTGAATGAAGAGGTGGCAGCACATTTGTGGCTCTTACATTTCTATTAGCCTCTTACACAATATAGGTGATCTCAATTAATAACGCATGCATGCTATTTTATGTAACTCATGTTGTCTTAGCTCATGAAATACTGTTCCATTTCCCCATAAGCTATTGTACATCATCACAGTCAATGTAATGTTACTGACATCATGGTGTTCCATAGAATCAGCTCAGTGAGTCATCAATTCTCTTTTATTTGCCAGAGCCGCCTCTTAGCCGGTATATCTCATGCTCTCACACAGTGCATACAATTATGAGTCATTGTCGGCTGTATAGTGTCACAATGAAGTGCAGTCAACAGCAGGGTACCCTGGGGAAAACATCAGTATTCCCTGTATTACCCTTGTTGTTACTGATCTTGTGTCAAATAAATTAGTATTTTGTTTTATTAAAATATATCATTCTATGCAGATAAAAAAAATTGCTTGTAAAATGTTATTGCAGACAGTGGCAGTCTACAGAGGTTTTCTCCTCTTATGATGTTCCTATGAATGGCCCACTATACAGAGGATGAGGTTTGAATAGATTAAATTTTTCTATGCATATCAAATTTGTGTTAGTAATAAAAGGATCACAAATGATGGATTTTTTTTGTCACTCTTACATCCTTCCTAGGGACAAGTAGGACTTTGGTACTAATTTACATTGTTTATATACACAGTCCAGTCATATTAATGTGATCACCACCTACTTTTGACGTCAACGTTAAATAACCAATCGCAGAAGGCAGGTGTCATCAGTCATCTGGGTGCACTCATCATTGTGGAAGGCACGATGGATCAATACAAGTATGTATCTATCCTTGCGGACCATGTTCAACCCTACATGCGAATTGGTTTTCCTCAGGATGATGGCATCTACCAGCAGGACAATGCGACGTGTCATAAAGCTCGCAGGGTACGTGCGTGTTTCGAGGAGCACCAGGATGAGTTTACCATACTCCCTTGATCAGCAAATTCCCCGGACTTGAACCCAATCGAGAATCTGTGGGACCAACTCGATCAGGTTGTTCGCGCCATGGATGCTTAACGGTGTAACCTAGTCCAGCTGGCCACGGCACTGGAGTTGGCATGGCTCAACATCCCCGTGAACATCATCACAACATCCCCTCTCTTCCTGCACACCTTGCAGCAGTCCGCTCTGCGAAAGGTGCTTATTCTGGATTTTGACAGGTGGTCACATTAATGTGACTGGACTGTGTATGTTGGGTTATTATAACTCTAGAGTTGGTTGAAAGTTATAAGAATCTTTTCTGAATTTTCCTCACCATTGAGTTGGTGAACTGTACAAATCTTGACCCTGGTTAATAGTTTTACAATCTTAGTCCCTACCATAAATGCATAGATTGGTAATAACAGGTTTTAAAGGTCCTTGGATTTGGTGGTTCTTTGCATTAAACCTTTTCTTTGGTATTTATTTTAATATTTCCTAATTTTCTACCCCAGTTCTCCTACTATCACCAGGAGAACCAACATGTGGCCACTGCAGTTGAATGTCAAATGATACAAAAAAGATGAAGTTAAAGCAAGGCCTTTATTGTGGGATAGACTAAGTGGGGCATGCACTTCTATCATAGCCATACAGTATGTCCTAATGTTGAATTGATACAGTAATTGCCTTTGTGATAATAGAGGATATAAGTGTTAGGTCATTGAGCGAACGGAGAGCACGGGTTGGGCAGTAGACAGAGATGAGGGAGGAAATGTAGGGAGGTGCAGCATTATGGAGAGCCTTATGGATGAGAGTGATAACTTTATATTTTATTCTATATTGAATAGGCAGCCAATGTAGTGACTGGCACAGACCAGAGACATCGCTGTAGCGTCTAGCCTGATAGATGAGCCTGGCCGCTGCATTCAGAATAGATTGTAGAGGGGAGAGTTTAGTGAGGGGAAGACCGATTAGTAAGGAGTTACAGTAGTCAAGGCGAGAATGAATCAGAGAGACAATAAGTGTCTTTAGTGTATCTCTGGTAAGGAAAGGGCGTATTCTGGAGATGTTTTTGAGGTGGAGGTGACATGAACGTGCGAGTGATTCAAAATGAGGGGTGAAGGAAAGGTCTGCGTCAAACATGACCCCGAGGCAGCGGGCCTGTTGCCTAGGAGTTATAGTAAGGCCTGAGACTGCAATGGATATATCAGGGACAGATCTATTAGATGGTGGAAACAGTAGTAGTTCAGTCTTGGAGAGATTTAGTTTCAGATAGAGTGAGGACATGATATTTGAGACAGCAGAGAGACAGTTGCTGGTGTTCTGTATGAGTGCAGGGGTGATGTCATGGGAGAATGTGTATAATTGGGTGTCATTAGCATAAAGATGGTACCTGAAGCCAAATCTGGCAATGGTTTGTCCAATGGGGGCTGTGTACAGAGAAAAGAGGAGGGGCCTAGGACCGAGCCCTGAGGAACCCCAACAGCAAGGGAAAGAGGGGAGAAAACAGAGCCCGCAAATGATACACTGAAAGTGCGGTCTGAGAGACAAGAGGAGAACCAGGAGAGTGCAGTGTCATTGAGGCCAACTGAGCGGAGCATAGTGAGGAGGAGTTGATGGTCAACAGTGTCAAAAGCTGCAGAGAGGTCCAGAAGAATAAGAAGAGAGAAGTCACCATTGGATTTAGCCATTAGGAGATCATTGGAGACTTTTGTGAGAGCTGTTTCAGTAGAGTGCAGAGCGCGGAAGCCAGATTGTAAGAGGTCAAGCAGAAAGTTAGCAGAGAGATAGCGGATTAAACGAGAATAGACCAGGCGTTCCAAGAGTTTAGAGATGAAGGGGAGGTTAGAGACAGGTCGATAGTTAGCAGCACAGGATGGGTCCAGGGAGGGTTTTTTCAATAGCGGGGTTATAACAGCATGCTTGAAGGATGATGGGAAGATTCCAGAAGAGAGAGAGAGGTTAAATATTTTAGTAAGGTAAGTAGTGACAGCAGGCGACACAGATTGGAGAAGGTGTGAGGGGAAGGGGTCACTGCTGCAGGTTGTAGGGCAAGATGAAGAAAGTAGTTGGGAGACTTCCTCTTCTGTAACAGGTTCAAAAGATGAGAATGGACAGTCTGAAGTGCGGTTGGTGAGGGGATCATTGCTATGGTAGGTGGTGGGATCAATGCCACCTGGGGAGATGATGTCCCATTGTGTGGTGGTGGCAGCAGTGGTAGCAGAACTGACAGGATAGTATAGAACAGGACGATCAAGGCAGGAGATGACGTCCCATTGTGTGGTGGAGGTAGCAGTGGTAGCAGAACTGACAGAATAGTATAGAACAGGACGATCAAGGCAGGAGATGATGTCCCATTGTGTGGTGGTGGTGGTAGCAGTGGTGGCTGCAGTGGCAGGACAGTACAGTAAAGGACAAACATGGCAAGAGACTATAGTCATCATTATCCCTATAATATGGGTCCGCCTTTACGTCCTCCAAGACCTGCTCTTTCTCCTCCTCCTCAAGTCCAGGGCCAAGATCAAGTTCTCGATCCTCCATTTCCTTCTACATGTCACATTGTCGCTGCTAGTCTCCAAAAGCCCCTGTGTAGTAAGAAAGTTCAGGAAACTATTGTTCTTTCTCCATCTCCTGTTACATGAGTGCAAGGGTTTTTTCTAATATAAATATCAGGGGGCTGACATCACTGATACTGAAGTTTTCCCTACAGACAAATCTGGCAGCCTCCGTAAAGGGAATCATAAAGAAATACACCTCCCTCATGATCTTTCACTTCTTGATCTCAAAATAATAACCCATTGTCCCTGTGGTCTTCTGCATGCAGTAGTTGATGAACCGTTTTCATTGCTCGTAGCATATGAATGGTGGAATTCCAGCAACTTTTTGTCACAGAACAAGTGGTGTCGCTGCAAATCTAGGAGGACATTTTTAGTCACATTAGTTCCACTATAATGACCAGAAACTTTCCTGACTGATGTTGCACTGCCTTCTAGCCAATAAGTACATTTTATAAAACATCACAACACCAAATTTATGGCATGCACCGTTATTATTGTTTGTGTATTTTCATAGCATCATTGACTTCATGGTGTTTTACAATTGAAGAGGAGTTTACATACAAAATATAAAATAGACAAAAACAAGTCCAAAATGACCAACTAGTACTAGAACTAATATAATAGACTGCTCTCCTGCAAAGTTCTACAGTCTATGAAGAAACGGAGGTATATTGTAGACAGTAGGTGAGAGACAATGACATACAAGGAGGGGAAGCAAGGCTCTTCCTTGTTGCTTTTGAGGAAGGAGAAGGAAACATAGTATGGTAGTGGAAACCTCTGAACTAGGCCTGCACAGACATGGACTTGTAACTACCAGAACCTGGCATTATTTCAGGGGCCAGTGATGTCTCTCAAACAATTTACACACTAGGTAGTGAAAGACATGTACTACCCGACCCATCATTGCTGTGCCACGTGGTGACGTGGGTGTGCACCTTGCTTCCCAGTAACACTTACAAGGATAGCCCCACACTGTCCACTATGTGAGAGTACGAGGCATCTTTGTTAGAGAGACAGCAGTAGCTGGATATTCTCCATCGAGAAGGAGTGCATGCCATCAATTACCTAAAGATACAACAAAAACTCAACTGCAGAGGTATTAGTTTGGTGTTAGCATATATATAGTTATGGAAAATGCTGGTTAATTTTACTCCATCAGTTTAATACAGCTAAAACTCAATTGAAGTTACAGGTGTGTATAATTCAACTTTTCTATATTTGGCAAAGATAAAAACAGGCTAGGCCTGAAGCCGGCTAGGATTAACATGAGCACAAACAGAATGTCATGCATTTTCCCCCCTCGGCTTATACTCGAGTCAATAAGTTTTCCCTGTTTTTTGTGGTAAAATTAGGGGGTTCGGCTTATATTCAGGTCGACTTATACTCGAGTATATACGGTAGATATAATCTCAGTTGCAGAGGTAGTATATAACTTCACTGCACTTTTGGGGATTTGGCAAGG
Source organism: Leptodactylus fuscus (assembly GCF_031893055.1). Classification (NCBI taxonomy): domain Eukaryota; kingdom Metazoa; phylum Chordata; class Amphibia; order Anura; family Leptodactylidae; genus Leptodactylus; species Leptodactylus fuscus. Next base: position 51,316,513 of record NC_134271.1, on the reverse strand, counting down.
AAAAAAGCAGGCCAAATTTTATTGTACTACTTTTATACAACAAAAACTCAATTGTATATGTACTATTGTAGTGTATGTAAATTCACCGGGGTTTTTGGTGTTTGGCAAGGAAAAATGCCGTATTCTACCGTACCACCTTGCTACAAAATCAGTAAAAAACAAACAACAAATAAAAAACTGTTGTAGAGGCAGTGTGTATTACTTCACTGGGTTTTAGTGTTTGGCTAGGGACAAAAATAGCCAAATTCATTGGATTTGGAAAATCTGGCCAAATTTTGTAAATGACAACTCAAAGGCAGAGTTACAAGTATAGAATATATAACTTCACTGGGTTTTTTATGTTTAGAGGGGAAGAACAGGCCTAATATTACTATACTAATTTGATATAATAAGATCTCAGTTACAGAGGTAGTAAACATAACTTCAGTGAGGTTTTGGGGGGGTTGACAAGGAAAGAAAAGTTGGCCAAATTTTACTGTAGCACTTTTATTCAACCAAAACTCAATTGCAAAGGCACTATAGTGGTGTTTGGCAAAGAAAAAAATATCAAATTCTACTTTTCCACTTTGCTATAACAAAAACTTAGTTACAGTGGCAGTGTATACAATTTCACTGGGTTTTGGTGTTTGGCAAGGGGAAAAAAAATGCCAAATTCCATCTGATACAAACAAAAAGAGTGCTATGCGCTGTCACTAAATTATCTGTTCTTGGACCCGGCTCAGATTGAATATGAATATTTTCACTCTGAGATTGACACTTTGTGATTGAGATTGATATAGTTGCTGTAGCTGTAGCACACTGACACAAATAGCCTGTCCTGCTCGTCTATCAATTAAATCTCCTCAATCAATTAAATCCAAGTTTTCTTCTCAGGTTCTAATGCTCCACACTGTATTGTCTCTGTATCTGTGTATTTCCTATCTCTCACCTACATTCTGGAGTCTTAGTTGGATGACTCTTTGCTCAGCTGATTTTAGCTTTAAAACAATGGACACCCAATGGGTCACATTGTAGTCAATGGGGTCCGCCAGTCTCTATGTGTAATTGCTATTACAGCAGTTTTCCTAACCATTGTTTGGGTGACCCCCACACATCAGAACAATGGAAAGATAAGACACACAAAACTGAAACTTTCTCTCCCTATCTGGGCTTTTCATAATGCCTTTGAAGCTGTAACCTCATCAGTAACCTCAGACCAATAGACCATATTGTTTCACTATCTTTGTCATGAGGGATACCTGCAATGCATTATGTGGAAGCCGACATGATCCCCAAGCTCATGTGATCCTAGCTCAATGTTCTGGTCAAATCCAGTTAATTAAGAACCTGTTTGTCCATCTCTTTATATGGCACGTGATATTTAGAGGACCCAGAAGTTGTGCCTACACATTTTCAACAGTGTCTTGAGAAAGGACAATCATTTAGAATGAAAAAGGACTAGTGGAGTTTGTGATCTTCCAATTTAGAGAAAATGCCAAACATCTAAAATAGGATGATAAAGAGACAATGGAGCAACACAAGTAATACTCCTGTGAAATCATTCAAACCCTTCTAGAGAAAATGTCTCTTACTACTGTGTGAATTGGTTACAGTCATTCGATTTGGCAAAGCGGTGCTCCAGTATTTGCAATGCAAAAAGGCCCAGAGTTGAAATGCTTTGTGGAAATTGACAACAACCAACTCATATATAGAAGTATAATAAAATGAGGAAGCATCTGCTACAGTATCTACAGGAAGAAGGTTAGATACTTTTCACAACAATGATCACTTCTATGGAAGGAAGTAGACTAGTAAAGACATATATCTTCACATATATTCTACCCATATCGGATTCAGTGGGACAGTCCCAGATTTCAGGTGCTTCCCTGTTGTCTCAGGCATTGGGAGAGATATCAAAACTAATTTTATCTATAGGCAGAGTGCAGGACAAGTGGCACCTGGAACCCACAAATTTATAATAACTCATGCCAGAAGGCATAGACTTGCATTCTGGCGCCTAGGAGTGCACCTGATCTCACTGATGGCAACGATAGGGAATACAGAGACTTAAATCGGGACTTTGCTGAATGGTGCCAGCAGAACCACCTCAGGATTAATGGTGGGAAGACCAAGGAGATGGTGGTGGACTTTAGTAAACGGAGAAGTGCTCTGACCCCGGTGGAGATCCAAGGGACATGCATTGAGATAGTCAGGATGTATAAGTATCTGGGTGTGCTCCTCAATAATAAACTAGACTGGTCTGATCACATGGGTGCGCTGCACAGAAAGGGTCACAGCAGACTCTACCTGCTCAGGAGTCTGAGGGCCTTCGGAGTCCAGGGGCCACTTTTTAGGGCCTTTTTCAACTCTGTGGTTGCTCCAGCCATCTTTTTCGGTGTGGCCTGCTGGGGGAGCAGTATATCAATCAGGGACCGAAATAGACTTGATAGGCTGATCAGAAGGGCCAGCTCTGTCCTGGAGAGCCCCCTGGACCCAGTACAGGTGGTGGGTGACAGAAGGATACTGTCCCTGGTGAGCTCCATGCGGGAAAACAAATCCCACCCCATGTATGGGACCTTGATGGCACTTGGCAGCAATGTAAGTGACCGTCTGCTTCACCCCAAGTGTGAGAAGGAGCGCTATCGCGAGTCCTTCCTTCCAACCGCAATCAGGCTGTATAATCTACATCAGTCCAAGCAAAGTCCAAGCACAGAAAACTAACGATTATGATTATGAAGTCTTCCTTCTTTCTTCTTCTGTTCGTTAGTTGTTATGGACTCCTAGTATATCTTCTCTTCTCAGCATATGTGTGTCTACGTCTGTAATATATTACTGTGTATTATCCTATATCTGTATTACTATGCTGCTGTTACACACTGAAATTTCCCACTGTGGGACTATTAAAGGATTATCTTATTTTATCTTATCTGATCTATTAAGAGACTGGAGCCTATTAACAATTCAGGAACTCCTCACAAAATACCAGGAAACACCAGTCTTAATAAATTCCCTCCAATGTCCCATATCTTTTATACAAATTCCCATCAAAACATGTCAATCGTGTTTCTACCACTTTACTCTTTTGGTAAATCCTCTCGTATTCAATCTTATAGCCTAAAAACTTCAAAAGCAGGTTCTTTGAGTACACTAACAAACATACCACTCCTGTAAGAGGCGTATAATGATAGGATATGGACTGGACAAGTCGTTTGGAGTTACAATGTGCCAATCCAGTACGAATATGTTAGAGATGAACTAAATGTCCACATGTACTGTATATATTTCACTATGGGCTAATTCAAAGACTTTTTGTTTTTATTGACTTTGTTGGATGGAAGTCATTTGATCATGCCCTGCAATGTCACTGAGGTATACTCCATCATATTGGGCATCTTACAGGATAAATCTCCTTTGACCTTTATACAATTTGTCCTCATTTTGTGCATTTATTCCATTTTTCAAAGGACTCATTTCGGCTGGAGCTCTGAAAGCTGAGGGCTAGTTCACACGGGGCAAGTTGGCAGCGGATTTTGATGCTGAATCCACCTCAAAATCCGCTGAAGCTGTAATGGGAAAAAGAAGCGAGCTGCCCTATCTTGACTTGGATTCCGTGGCTGAATCAGCCATGGTGGCCGCAGCGTGAGGCTCCGGCCCATTCATTTGGGCCTAATCCATTGTGGAATGCCACGAAGGGATGCCAGTGCACTGCATTGGCATGCCGTCGCGGCAGCCGCGATGGAATGTGTACACGCGGAGCCCCGTGTTAACTAGCCCTTACAGGATTTTAGCTCTAAAATACATAAAAATGAGTTTCAGTCTGTCTGTTCTTTATGTCCGATCAAACGACTGGACCGATCTTCACTAAATGTGGCACACAGGTACATTAGGTGTCCAGAAAGGTTTTAGAATGGGTCTCAGCTCTCTAGGACGTACCATTCCGGAGATACAGTATTCCCAAAACAATGATCTGCATTAGTCAATAGAAGCCTGCAGGTCTTTCATTCCAATTCCGACTGCCATACACACGGTTACATGTCACTTATAAGCCAAAAGAAGCTCGTAGCAGCTTAGTCTCCACATGCACACAGTTTTACTACAGGTTTCCATAACAATCCAGCCATGGTTCTTCACTGCTGTAGGTCAGCTTTAAAGGGGCAGGGCACTGTGGATGACACTGTTACACAGGGTCACATACACACAAATTTACTCTAGGTTTCCATACCAACCGATCACAGGTTTTACACTGATATCCAAACTGAGATATACATGATCACATGACGCTTATGGACCAATGTAAACTCGCAGGTTCTTCAGTCTTAACATACACACATCTTTACACCAGGTTTTTTTTTTCCATAGCATCCCAGATATTTATGATCTGGATTAGTCACTAGTAGAGATGAGCGAGTACTGTTCAGATCAGCCGATCCGAACAGCACGCTCGCATAGAAATGAATGGATGTAGCCGGCACGCGGGGGGTTAAGCGGCCGGCCGCCGTCAAAGCGGAAGTACCAAGTGCATCCATTCTTTTCTATGGAGCGTGCTGTTCGGATCGGCTGATCCGAACAGTACTCGCTCATGTCTAGTCACTAGCAATTCGCAGGTCCTTAAATATTTAGTTGTATGACGTGTATCAGCCAATATGAGTTCACATTTCATTTACCATGTTTCCATAACTGCCATGACTGCCATACTGGATGTCAACATTCTTAGAAATTGAAATGTATAAAAACTACTCATGCCTCCAAAAAGGAAAACTGCACTTGGACTCCTGCAGCAAAACGCATGGCTGCTACTCGAGCTAATGAAAACTCTCACTAGACCCAATCCGCTCTCCAATCTGACAAGGTATGTCACAGGCAACAGCAAGCTGCTGAAACTACCCAGCAGACCCAAGCCTGTCTCTGAACTGACAAGACACACAAACAACATACAAAATTAGACCAGTGCAAAACTGGCCAAATCTTATGAGGTCACTACGGTACATAAACAAAAAATGAAATATACCCATACAAAGTCGGGTCCTCCTGCTAGTATTTTATAGATTTGGATCCTGCAAAGGCTATTCAAATAATTGCAATTTTTTCAATAACAAAAATGGTTTCACAAAGCTGATATATTGTTGTTCTAGTCTGGATTATATGGCATTGTATCCCCTATACGCCTCTATATGAAATCAGAAACTTAAGGATCTATAGTAGGTGAATTATAGACTGCTATGGGGGCCCAAATTCAACATTGTACATCTCAGGGCCTTATAAATTCTACTAATATTATAAATCTGAAAGTTTGTGAGTTTGTGTGTTTGGATCTTTGTTCCTCAATCACGCCAAAAAGGGCTGAACGGAATGAAATTTGGCACACAGATAGATTGTAACCTCGATTAAAATATAGCCTACTTTTTATTCCGGTAAATGACATGGCTTCATGACTGTTATGAATTTATGTTCACATACTATTTTAAACAGCTCTTAGCAGCACCTTATCTCAGCCAGGGCTTTTATCTCTCTGTGTGAACACACGCTAACCCTCAGTGTGTATATACATTTGCATATTATCTGATATGCTCCAGTGCTGACAAACTGACATAGGCAAACACCGTTAATCCAAATTGGCAGTTTGCCAATTATAAACATGCCTGGAAAAAGAAAATCTAATTTGTCGCAAACAACGACAGCTATGAAGGTAGCCAATAAGTCACACAGTTCTCCTCAAGCGCAGGTGAGGAGGTTCTTCGATGCCAACAACACGCTCATTATATGGCGTCCCAGCGAGCTGCTGAGATGCCAGAACAATCACAGGCACAGCGCAAGGAACAAGCAGCAGGCCAGCTTGACAGCTGCTGAAACGCCAGAGCAGGCGGATCATCAACACCAACAACACGCTCATTATAAGATGTTCCAGTGAGGTACTGAGATGCTGGAACAATCACAGGCACAGTGCAAGAAACAAGTTCAGCGGCAGGCCAGCTTGAGAACTGCCAAAACGACGGAGCATGCGGATCATCATTGCCAACAACGCTCATTATATGGCTTCCCAGCGAGCTGCTGAGATGCCGGAATAATCATGGACACAGCGCGAGGAATGAGTTTAGCGGCAGGCCAGCTTCACAGCTGTCGAAACGCCGGAGCAGGCGGATCATCAACACCAACAACACGCTCATTATATGGCATCCCAGCGAGCTGCTGACATGCCGGAACAATCAAAGGCACGGTGTGAGGAACAAAGTCAGCAGCAGCACAGCTTGAGAGCTGCCGAAATACCGCAGCAGGCAAACAATCAACGGCAGCAATTTGCTGAATATAGGTGGATCATCTATGCCAACAACCCGCAGATGAAGTCGCGGGCAGAGTCTAGTCCATAATATGACAGTGACAGTGGGGGTTGGTACAAGATCCTTGGTTCGAATCTGACCAAGGGCACGATCAGCTTAGAATTTCTGTGGTCTTGTTTTGGTCCCCCCCCCCTCCCCCATTCCCCCACACATACTGATAGTATAATTGGCTTCCTGTGAATTTGCCTCAGTGTTTGTGTCTGAGATAGGGAAATTAAATTAAGAGTTTCACTGAGGATTGGGACTGATGTGAGTCATTACGATTTGTGTACAGTGCTGCGGAATATGTCAGCACTATACCAGCATCATGAAGTAAATACTTTGTGGCTGTAATAGTTCTGAAAACATGGTGTGTACAGGGGCATTGTGGCTGGCATCATTATGGGGCACTTACAGCTGACAGTCTCTGTGGTTGTCATTACTGAAACATGTTGATTGGAATGAAAACATTATAGCGGCACTTAGAACACTGTGGCTGTAACTAGCACTGGAAATACTGGGGTAGACATAGGAGCACGATAGCTGCCATTATCCTAAGCCACAGTAAGTAGCATCATTATGGTGGTACTATGGCTGACATCATTATGGTGGTACTATGGCTGGCATCATTATGGTGGTACTATGGCTGGCATCATTATGGTGGTACTATGGCTGGCATCATTATGGTGGTATTATGGCTGGTATCTTTATGGTGGTACTATGGCTGGTATCTTTATGGTGGTACTATGGCTGGTATCTTTATGGTGGTACTATGGCTGGTATCATTATGGTGGTACTGTGGCTGGCATCATTATGGTGGTACTATGGCTGGCATCATTATGGTGGTATTATGGCTGGTATCTTTATGGTGGTACTATGGCTGGTATCTATATGGTGGTACTATGGCTGGTATCTTTATGGTGGTACTATGGCTGGTATCATTATGGTGGTACTGTGGTTGGCATCATTATGGTGGTACTATGGCTGGCATCGTTATGGTGGTACTATGGCTGGCATCATTATGGTGGTACTATGGCTGGCATCATTATGGTGGTACTAAGGCTGGCATCATTATGGTGGTACTATGGTTGGCATCATTATGGTGGTACTATGGCTGGTATCTTTATGGTGGTACAAAGGCTGACATCATTATGGTGGTACTAAGGCTGGCATCATTATGGTGGTACTAAGGCTGGCTGCCATCATTTTGTGGGCTCTGTGTCTGGTATTACTATGGGGGTAATGGGGCTGTCAACATTACGCTGCCACTTTGATATCAATTTGTTAGCTCTGCGTCTGATGTTATAATGGGGTAACGTGCCTGGCATTATTATGGGGGTAATGTAGATGTCATCTTTATGGGGCCACTTTGACATCATTTTGGGGGGAGTCTGTGTCTGGCATTATTATGGGGTAATGGAACCTGACATACATAGATAGAAGAGTTGACTTTTGGGCTCCAGGAGGGGTGGCCGCCATATCTCTTGTCACCCTGCTTTCCCAGAAAGTGATGAAAGTAAGAGGTGGCTGAATATAATAGGGATCACCTTGAAGTGAGAGGACACCCCAAGGACTAGTGAAGACGGTGTGAGGAGTAGGCTCTCTAACTACTAGAGGACATCATCCTGGATCATTGTCTGCTCTGTTAGCAGTGCCAGCTGGGTACAAAGCATTAGGCTAGAGCACAGGTGCCAGCTCCTATGGGTCGGCCAGTGGCACAGCTCTGAGCTTCTCCTGACAGTTGTGTCGTCTTATATACCGGACTAGTATGAGGAGGACAAGCATTGCCTCCCTCCTCTTCCCCGCCCCCTATCAGGATGCTGCTGCCGGCGGACAGCCCCCTAGCTGTCATGTCACAGACGCCTCCCACGTTAGCCCCGCTGCAAGAGCGCCCTCTGGTGGCCGTCCTCGTCCAGTGAGCAGGGCAGGAGCTGGGACTGCTCCGCTCCGCTCTGCTCCAGCGCTGGTTCTGGCAGCCGCCGCCGCCGCTGCTGTGTGATTCTGCGCACACTGACACCCGGAGTCCCTGTCATTCTGTTGCTGCACACACACAGCCCGCCCCGGTCCCGGCATGGCTTCTGGGGACCTGTACGAGGTACGCTATGCCCTCTGCTCCGCTTATACGTTCAGGGGTCGTTTATTGAGGGTGGAGGGTGCAGCTGCGCCAGGGGAGGGGGCTCGTTGCACTTTACATGTGCAGGCCTTGGGAGGGGACGACACCTATGGCATTAATGGGGGGTCTTGAGGATTAAACAACCTGGCAAAGTCAGGGTGAGGTGAAGGTGGCGAGGCTATGGCGCTGGCATGGCTAGAGGTGCCCGAGTGTGACACTGCTTGGCACGTCGGGGTACCAGGTGGTCTTCTATCCATGTGCAAGGCAGAGGGAGACCTGTGTGAATGTGCATGAAGTAGTCTATAGAAGGTGACTTGTTGACTGCTGCAGAACCTCTTTCATCGCATGGGGGTCTGTCATATTCCAACTTTATAAAGTCTCTGTGTATTAGAGCAGTCCCCAGCTCCACAGATCTCCATCCTTTCTGAGGGTGATCCCTAGCTTTGGTCTTCAAAGTGGTGCTGCAGCAGCAGCAGCAGCAGGTGAATCTCTAATGTACATGGAGAATGTACTGTCTTGGAACATACTATACAGTGAAAGCTTAGAAGAGGTGCTGCAGCAGGTGAATCTCTACTGCACATGGAGGATGTTCTGCCTCAGAGCATGCTGTCACTTGACAGCTTAGAAGAGGTGCTGCAGCAGGTGAATCTTTACTGCACATGAAGGATGAACTGCCTTGGAGCATGCCATAGATTGCCAGCTTAGAAGAGGTGCTGCAGCAGGTGAATCTTTACTGCACATGGAGGATGTACTGCCTCAGCATGCTGTTGCTTGACAACTTAGATGAGGTGCTGCAGCAGTAGGTCAATCACTAATGTACAATACATGGAACATGCACTGCGTTTGAAAATGTTATAGACTGACAGCTTAGAAGAGGTGCTGCAGCAGCAGCAAGTGACTCTAATGGACATGGATGATGTACTGCCTTGAAGCATGTCATAGATTGCAAGTTTAGAAGAGGTGCTGCAGCAGGTGAAGCTCTACTGCACATGGATTATGTACTGTCTCAGAGTACGCTGTAAATTGACAGTTTAGAAGAGATGCTGCAGCAGCAGATGAATCTATGCTTGTACATTTAATGTACGTGGAGGATGTACTGCCTTCGAACATATTATAGACTGACAGCTTAGAAGAGGTGCTGCAGGAACAGCAGGTGACTCTCTAATGGACATGGATGATGTACTGCCTTGGATCATGCTATATAGACTGACAGTTGAGAAGAGATGCTGCAGCAGCTGGGTGCAGGCCTTGGAGAGCACAGCTCCTAATAGTGAGGATGGTCTTGAAGGTTACACAGCCAGGTAAACTAGGAGCTAAAGTTAGTGGTTGATGCTACTAGAATCATGGAGGGTTGCATATGCTAGATGTTGGCACGCAGAGGTACCAGGTGCGTCTTCTATCCATGCACAAGTTAGATTGAGTCCTGTATGTATATGAGCAAATCTGACTGTTGTTGCACCTCTTGCAGGGTCATGGCTGCCAATCGTTTTCCGTCTTTCTAAAACCTTAGCCTGACTTATAAGTTTCAGCTATCTGAAGTTTTTTGTCATTGTTGTGAATTCTGAGCAGCGTGTTGTTGATTTGGTATCTTTGAATTTCCTACATGGTGAAAGAAGTGCTGCAGCAACCATGTGCAAGCATTATAAGGTTGGGCGCACCTATGTCCATGTGGAACCGGAAGGGTTTAACAGACTAGTTAAGGGATGGGGGGAAAGGTACTTAAATGGTTTAGGGGTGGCTGTCATGGTTGTAGGAGGCATCAGTTGGCCTATTGGTTATCTTACATAGATAGGTACTGTAGGAAGGTACCAGTATGGAGATAGGTGAACAAGTCTACTAGTGGTGGTAAGTCATGCTGGCCAGTCACATGCCAACTTTATAAAGTCTCACTATAATATACCATGGATGTGAATTCCCACCGTTTGTGAACTACAAGGGGCTATAACCACTGCTGTCTGTCAACCTGACAGAGATCTTCTCATTACTGATGAACCTGATAGAAGTGTAGTTTGCACCCGTCATATCTATCTATCTATCTGTGGGCTACTGGTTGGCAGCTACATGTAGTACTGCAGCAGCAGCTCTTGACTCGGTAGCTGTTTGACAGCCCACCAGCCATAGTGACATCACTCATGAGAGCTTCCTAGGTGAGTCACACGTTCTTAAAGGGCAGAATTGTACTTTGGTCACTTTTTGACCCCATGAATATCCTCTTTTTTGGTTGTTCAGTACTGGCATTTCTTAGGGCTAAAGAGGACCCGTCACCTCTCCTGACGTGTCTATTTTACTAAATATTTGCCAATTCTTGGGCATATTTTCTTATAAACCTGCATTATGATGTTCCTCTGTATTTCTTACTAGAAATGTATGAATAAACTGACAACTGGGTGTTACCACTCTCAAAAATCAAAGTGGCGTTTCCCTATACAGTCACCATTGACAAGTACACCTCCGACTGGTAACTCTGTTGTCAGTCAGGGTACAGGTGTCAATACAACAAAGCAGAGTTATAAGAAAAGATGCTTCAGGATTGAAAAGTATATTGGCCTTATGTCTTGAACTGTGCAGATGCCATGGTTCTTAAAGAGACATTCCTGTGAATATTTTTTCCAAGACTTTTACTTTCTTAAAGACTATCCGCTCAATAGTAGTAATTTTCTACTCACAGTGTCGGTCCTGTGCGTCACCTTCTTCTATAAGTAACAATTTGTATTTATTTATTTTAAGCATGGATTGCTGTACAAACAGGAGGTCTCTTGTTTTTTTGTTTTTTTTGCTTGCATATAGAATTGAGAACTGCTGATTTATGCACAACCAAAGCCACCAGTAGCTTCAGATGCCTGTTTGCTGATTTGTAATGATATTTTAGCAGCTGCTCTTTTCATTTGATACATAGTAGAAATCTTATTTCAGTATGCCTTTATCTGCACAAACCCATCTGTGCACTGAAAGCCACAAATTTCTTCACAATACGATGATCACGCGCAAGTTTTTGTGAAAAATATCTAATGTTTTCATACCTTGTCCAAGGCATTGCACTATTGAATCTTTTCAGCAGCAGAGAGTTTATTTTCCCATATTGCTTTAAACCTGTGGTTTGCTTAATAATGTGGAATATCCTTCTTAAAGAGTTTCCTGTAATTGGGCTCACATGGTAAACTAATTATCACAGGTGTTTGAGATTGATTTCGGTGATCTAAAGATCCCTGAGACACAAAACCAGCCGTGCGTTTTATTGAAAAAAAAAAAAAAAAAAAATCTTTATAACACGTAAATCCAATTTGCATAATAAGTTGAAAAATGGTGTATATGGTCTCAAATATTTTGACAAAGTTTGCAGAAGTGAATAGCAAAATTGAATGTAATAAACTGTATGGTAAATTACATGAGAAAAATGCCTATTTCTCTACCAGTCAGGCTTCTTTTTTTTCCTTTTCTTCTCCCTAAAACTTTCACATACTCTGAAATCCGCTATATCCAAAGGCAGACTGTCAGTTCAGTAAAGTATTCAGTTACAAGTGCCCATAGAAATCTATGGAGAGGGGATGGGGAGTAGGAGCTGTTAAGTGAAAGAGAAGCAGAAATACGCGGACATGGTCCTGTGAGAAATAGTATGCTTCTATCTCACTCCAAGTGGTTTTATTCAGGTCACTATTATTTAAAAGGAGTCTCACTCCCCTGAGCTACTTTAAACCACCCCCTGAGTACTGCAGATTCTGTTAGCAGAATAAAAAACATACCTTTTTTAAGTTTCAGAGCCCCAGGGATACGTAGAAAAAAGCACTTTTATTCTTTATTCAAATGTGGATCTGGGAGCACAGGGGGAGTTTACAGAGCACTGCTGCATCATCACTACACATGCCCATCCTGCATTGAGCTCATCCCCCTGTACAGTATGAGGATCAACTTGCTCTGGATCAACTCACGCTACCCAGGGGAGGAGCTGAATGCAGGATGAGCGTGTTTAGTGGTGATGCAGGATCAGCATGTTTAGTGGTGATGCAGTAGTGCTCAGTAATAGAAGAAAACTCCCCCTGTGCTCCAACATCCTCATTTGAATAAAGAATAAAAGTGCTTTTTTCTACGCATCCCTGGGACTCTGAAACTTAAGCAAGGTATTGTTTTTATTCTGCTAACAGCACCTTCAGCACTATGGGAGCAGTTTAAAGTAGCTGGGAACAGTGATAGACTCTCTTTAAGACTGCTCTGTAAAGTACTGTTTGGTGATGCTGCTCCTGAGTATGTGACAGAGAGTTCCAAAGAAGGATCTGCTCTTCTGTGTGGTGTATGGAAGATACCATAGCAGCTAGTCTCCAACAACTGAAAATTAGAGGATAAATATATATATATATATATATATATATATATATATATATATATATATATATATATATACATACATACACACACACTATAAGTCAGGTATAGTGTTGCACGCACAATCATATTCTGAAAAGTCATCCGGAGGTTCAGGTACTGTTCAGGTACCAGATGGCTCATGGATAGGTTTGTCACTTTTTTAGAATGTTGGGAACTATGATTTTCTAATGCATTTAAAGATTGTTCCGGAAATTACAAAGGTTACCAGGAAATTGTCATTGGCCTAGTTTTTGAATCCATCAATACAATTGTGGCTAAAAGTTTAGAGATTGACCCAAAGTCTTGAGAATCAAAGGAAGTGCTACAATATGTCTTGTGTTATGCCAACAGTAAATCTTCCTGAGATCATTCATGTGTGGGGTTACTCGGTCACAATTTTGCCTAAGAACACTACCATAAATAAAAATGGTATCTATGCATCCTCCAATTAACCAGGAACAATTTGGTGAGAACCAATGTTTTTCCATCATGATGGCGCACCATGCCCCGAAGCAAAAGTAATAAGTGTCTCAGTGAATGAAACATTGAAATTTTGGGTCCATGACCAGGAAACTCCCCAGATCTCAATCCCATTGGGAACCTGTGGCCATCCCCAAAAAAACAGGTGGACAAATACAAATACAGACATTCTGATAAACGCCAAGAAATGATTTGGTAAGAATGGTTTGTAGTCTGCTGCTATCCAGGTGGGACTAAGAATAAAGGATGTAAAAGCAAAGTTTGTGAATACCAAATTTGGTGTCAGTCTCAAAACTTTTGGCCATGACTACAGATACGCCATCACAGCTCCCACTGAGGTTGCAACCCAGCTTTCCTAAAGAACTGGACTGAAGTTTGAAATAGATGTGATAATATTAATATTTATTTATATAGAAGTAAGATATTCTGAAGAGGGCAAATACAAAATCAGACATTATGAAGTCAATTCTGTACTTAAAGGGCCAGTCTGCGACCATTAGAGAGCATTAGCCGACTCCTCCTGCTGAACCTTGGAGAATGATGGATAAGCCATGGCTACATAGATCGTGTTCATGAGCGTAACTGGTAAATGATAGTCTCTTCCTATGTGGGTGATACATCATACGCCCTCCCGACACTGTTCTATCGGCAAGCACTGACAAAGAGATTCTGTTGACAAGATGATGTGTCTGTTGTTATTTTAGAAACTCAAAGGGACAGGACGGGATTGATTTTTACCTTGAAATGTTCAGTAAACGCTATAATAGGCTGGGAAAAAAATCAATTTGTCTGTGACCAAATTTATCATATAAATGGTTTACGGTTCTGACTGGTTAAGCGGCTGAGCGGTGTCGCTACATATTTGACATGGCCTGCTTTTACAGGGGAACATAATTACATTATAGATGTCCAATATGCTAAATAGACACCTTACACCAAGGGTCTGTAACCTGTGGCTCCCAGCATGTGCTGACTGACCAGATGTTATAAAATAATATTCATTGTTTCATTTCATTATAAGAGGGACCAGCCGGATTCATGAATAGCGTGATAGAACTACTGTGATGTTTAACGCATACTCAGGCAGAGCGATCATCACTGTGTAGAAAAGATAATAGAATAGCGCCTGTGAGGGCAACCCTGGTGTCAAATTGTAATTGTTTGGTGGTGCTTAGGAGCAAACCTTTTAAAGACGGCTGCCGACCGGACAAAGACTGGGCCTAGTAAACTTCCATGCCTTTCCCCAGCCTCCTCTTCAATTTATGGGGAAGAACATATCCGATTTCCAGGATGACTGGGTGTGTGAAGACTCCCAGGCCCGGCATATTCTTGGATCTATTGAGGTTTGCCTGTGACATACAGTGGGGCAAAAAAGTATTTAGTCAGTCACCAATAGTGCAAGTTCCACCACTTAAAAAGATGAGAGGCGTCTGTAATTTACATCATAGGTAGACCTCAACTATGAGAGACAAAATGAGAAAACAAATCCAGAAAATCACATTGTCTGATTTTGTAAGAATTTATTTGCAAATTATGGTGGAAAATAAGTATTTGGTCACCTACAAACAATCAAGATTTCTGGCTCTCACAGACCTGTAACTTCTTCTTTAAGAGTCTCCTCTTTCCTCCACTCATTACCTGTAGTAATGGCACCTGTTTAAACTTGTTATCAGTATAAAAAGACACCTGTGCACACCCTCAAACAGTCAGACTCCAAACTCCACTATGGTGAAGACCAAAGAGCTGTCAAAGGACACCAGAAACAAAATTGTAGCCCTGCACCAGGCTGGGAAGACTGAATCTGCAATAGGCAACCAGCTTGGATTGAAGAAATCAATCAAAGCAGTGGGACACGTCTGGCACTGCAGGATCTGAGTCCCTGGTGGCGTAGTGTGTTACTGATGGTAGGCTTTGTTACGTTGGTCTCAGCTCTCTGCAGTTCATTCACTAGGTCCCCCCGCGTTGTTCTGGGATTTTTGCTCACCGTTCTTGTGATCATTTTGACCCCACGGGGTGAGATTTTGCGTGGAGCCCCAGATCGAGGGAGATTATCAGTGGTCTTGTATGTCTTCCATTTTCTAATTATTGCTCCCACAGTTGATTTCTTCAATCCAAGCTGGTTGCCTATTGCAGATTCAGTCTTCCCAGCCTGGTGCAGGGCTACAATTTTGTTTCTGGTGTCCTTTGACAGCTCTTTGGTCTTCACCATAGTGGAGTTTGGAGTCTGACTGTTTGAGGGTGTGCACAGGTGTCTTTTTATACTGATAACAAGTTTAAACAGGTGCCATTACTACAGGTAATGAGTGGAGGAAAGAGGAGACTCTTAAAGAGGAAGTTACAGGTCTGTGAGAGCCAGAAATCTTGATTGTTTGTAGGTGACCAAATACTTATTTTCCACCATAATTTGCAAATAAATTCTTACAAAATCAGACAATGTGATCTTCTGGATTTGTTTTCTCATTTTGTCTCTCATAGTTGAGGTCTACCTATGATGTAAATTACAGACGCCTCTCATCTTTTTAAGTGGTGGAACTTGCACTATTGGTGACTGACTAAATACTTTTTTGCCCCACTGTAGGCATTTTACCATATAGTACAATACAGTTGTGTTGCAACTCTATGAAGCACACTATCTGCTGATTGCAGGCTCAAGTCCTGTGGGGGTTTTTAAAATATTTAAAAAAATATATTAAATTTTAAATCGCCCCCTTCCATAGATTCCAAATAAAAAATAATCACAAACATCATTGTTTCCAAATGCTGCTTTTCCACAACGTGGGGCCTTAGACTAAGGCTGTGGCCCAATGTTGTGGAAACACGTAAACACTAGAGATGAGCGAACACTGTTCGGATCAGCCGATCCGAACAGCACGCACCCATAGAAATGAATGGAAGCACCTGTGACGCTGACTTTGCTGGCGGCCGGCCGGCGTCACAGGTGTTTCCATTCATTTCTATGGGTGCGTGCTGTTCGGATAGGTTGATCCGAACAGTGTTCGATCATCTCTAGTAAACACGTGCCAGAGTCGGTGCTTCAAAACAGATTCCATTGACTTCAATGGGTTCCGTCTTACACGCGCTACACATTGAAATCAATGACAGGTATTTTAACCCATTGATTTCAATGTGTTACGCGCGTTAAACAGTACCCATTGAAGTCAATGGGATTCTGTTTTGAAGTGTTGACTCTGACACGTGTTTGAGTGTCAGAATGAGCGCCGCGTTATATCGTGTGCACGGGCTCTTAAACTGAATTCTGTTCCTAGGTCAAGGGTGTTTTAATTTGAGTAAATGAAACACAATTATTCTCAGGCTATTTCTAAGGCTGGCTGTGCAGTAATGTATAGCACATGTTGCTATACATTTCATCTGTATATTAACAACGATTACATTGAAATCCTCTATTTTACTGGTATAGTAGAAATGTTACTTATTACTTTAATTGAAAACTGCATGCAGTTCTTGAAGCAAAAAAGCGCCATGTAAACGCTGCCTTAACCTTTTCCTGCACATGGCATAATACTACATGATGGAGCAGTGTAATTTGCAACACCGTGATGTACTATTATGTCACGGTAATGGCACCTGCCAGTATCAGCTAAGTTCCGATCGAATGTGCTAACCCCTTAGATGCCACAGTCAATAATGACTCAGCATAAAGGCTAAGGCCCTACGGTGGAAACTTGTTTGTTTTTTTTGTTTTTTTTTTTTGCAGATTTTGCTGCAGTTTTTTGAGCCAAAGCCAAGAATTGCTACAAAAGGAATGGGAAATATATAGGAAGCTTCTTATACTTCTACCTCTGCTTAATCCACTCCTGGTTTTGGCTCAAAAAAATGTAACAAAATCTGCAACAAAAAAAGCTGCATTTCCACAACATAGGACCTCATCCTTATTGTCACGTCAATAACAATCAGTGCAATAAAATGAATAAACAAAAAAATGATGATTTTTAGCCATCTCACCACATAAAATATGGAATGAAAAGTGATCCAAAAGTCATCTGTAGCTCAAAATGGTAACAACAAAAAGCACAGCTCATCCTGCAATAAAATAAGCCCTCAGATAGCTCTGTCAACAGAAAAAGAAAAATATACCGTATTTTCTGGACTATAAGGCGCACATAACCTACGATTTCCTCAGAAATCGTAAGTGCGCCTTATAGTCCGGTGCGCCTTATATATGGATGGAAGCGGCGGCAAAGTCTGCGTGCCGCTTCCATACATACATAAAAGACACCGTAAAAGTTATATTAAACTACCCCGTTTAATATAACGGGGGGGGGGGGGGGGGGGGTAGTTTAATATAACTTTTACGGTGGGGCTCTATCAGCATGATTTTGCTGATAGAGCCCCTTTAACTCCTCGCCTGCCGAGCGCTTCCAATAGAAGCGGCTGGCACGCGGGGGGTTAAGCGGCCGCTGGCAAAGTCTGCGTGCCACCGCTTTCAATAACATATAAGGTGCACCGGACTGCGCCTTGTAGTCCGCTGCGCCTTATATATGAACCGAGACGGACTATAAGGCGCTCATGGGCAATGCGCCTTATAGTCCAGTGCGCCTTATAGTCCGTAAAATACGGTACTTCTCAGAAGATGCAAAATTAATTGATCTTTTTTTTATCCAAATGGTTTTTTATTCTGCAAAATTAGTAATGCATAAAAAATATGAATTGGGTATTGTCATAATCATATCGACCCATAGAAAAAAGGTAACATGTTACTTATGCTATATGGTGAATGGCAACAATAAAAAAAAAAAAAAAAAATCAAATGTGAAAAAACAATACTCAAATTTTTTTTAATCCCTCCCCCGGAAACAGTTAATGCAAATTAGTTAATAAGTTAAGACAACCCAAAGTTGTGATATTAAAAAGATCATATAGTGCTAGTATATGATAGGTCTCAAAGGATGTTATAGAAGATATTACATAGTAGATGAGGTTGGATAAAGACATTAGTTCATCAAGTCCAGCCTATAACCCTACAATCCCTACAGTGTTGATCCAGGGGAAGGCAAATAAAGCTTAACTTTTAATGAAAAAATAAGTAAATATACAAAGTTTATCTTAAAATAAATAGATTCTCTCCAGAGGTTTGTAACATTTCCTCCTTAGGTAATTCTGTCTAGATTGTCCCTTCCTATTATTGTAGAAGACTGGCTAAAGATATAATTTCAAAATGCTCTGCACCCCTATAATGTGATATTCACAGGGTCGGGGGTTCATGAATGCCCGAGTCTTAATAAATAGGGACAAAAAGTACTTTAAAGTTCCAAATAAATGCTCACATTGAAGTGATAAAATCTCAAAAAATGATGTCCTTGTATATCTCTCCAGATTATTCAGGGTCTACCCCTATAAGGGTTACAAAAGAGGGGGGAGTCTCTCCTCTCTTGAGAGACAAAAGGAATACAAAGGCATTCAAAACAGCTAAATAGGTAACTAGTCTCAATTACCTCCGGGTATACTAGGGAACAGACCTCTGGGATGGAGTTTAAATTTACCCGTAGATAGGGTGCGCTATGAACTGATCGTACTTAGTAATCTCAGGAGTTGTCCCATGCAAAAATAAGAAAAAGTAGACTCAAAGGAAGAGTAGAGAGACCAAATTCCTTAAATAGAGCACCCAAAGAAGGAGCATAGAAAAATCCCAGAGAATTAAACCAACAAAAATCCCAACATCTTTCCAAGTTGACTGGTTCATCAGAGGACTATATAGATTTGCTCTGGGCAGAAAACAGAATGGCAGTGGCGCGAAGCATTAACAATACACTAAGTTATGAAGGCACAAGCCACACCTCCACTTTGTCGTATTTTTTGCGTTAAAAGTTAAGTTTTAACTTTATCTCATATAATATCCTATGAGACCTATCGCACACTATCATTAGATGTTGAAATTTGAAAGTCACAATCACCTTATAGCACTTAATTGTACAAAATTTCTAGCACATTTTGTCTAGCTTCATGAATGATGCTCCAGATCCTGTTAAATGGAGTACAGTGGCTCTGGATATATTTTCAGACAAGGAATTTGTACAACAGTCCATTACCACTAATGACAGAGTACCATTTAAGGAATTGACAAAAATCTATTAAGATTATATAGTCTCATGGTGGGAAATGCAATCACTGGAAAATTACATAAAAATGAGAGAGTGCCCAAAGGCCTGAGAAATAATCTGACTCCAGCTGATGGGATAAGAAACTCTGAGCTAATGGTAAATTGGGAACAAGAACCGACGACTAACTCCATATGAGGTTAGTTGAGGGAAAAAAATTCTTGGGAAATTAAGAACAGAAAGTTGAATGAAATGAGGGAACAGATATTAAAATGGGTCAGCTCCCACAACCGACCTCAGTAAAGGTATGGGGCCTGTGGGGACTAAGTGAACTCTAATTGCGGGCATTAGCTCCAGGTTTCACTGTGCAGCGTAAACCCAGCAGCTGTTTTTTGTGATTTACCTTATTTTGGGAGAACTTCCATTGTCCCTTTATCACAAAGTGGGAATATCTGAGTACTTGCTTAATAAGATGACTATTTTATTATTTTTTCTTATCATCGTTATTACCGTATATACTTGAGTATAAGCCAAGCCGAATATAAGCCGAGGCCCCTAATTTTACCACAAAAAACTGGGAAAACCTATTGACTCGAGTATAGGCGGGTGGGGGGGGGGGGGAGAAATGCAGCAGCTACTGGAAAATTTCAAAAATTAAAATGGCTGGAGTTTTTGGGTGCAGTAGATGCTGGGGAAGGTGAGTGGGTGTTTTGGTTGTCTGTCTGCCCCTTTCCTGAGCTTGAGGACTGTTTCCCCCCCCCACACACACTTGGAATTCAGCCTGGCTGAATATAGGGTATCTGCAGTGCTCCTATTAACCCCTTCCCTACGGAATAGGAGCACTGCAGATACCCTATATTCAGCCTGGCTGTAGTCCGGCTGAATTCCAAGTGGGGAGGTCTGCCCCTTCAAGCTCAGGGAAGGGGCAGACAGTCAACCAAATGCCACCCTCCTTCCGCAGCACCTACTGCACCCCCAACCCACCCATCAACATCAATCTAGTATTTATCCCCTATCCTATGGATAGGGGATAAATACTTGAAAAATCACTCTTACTAGTCATTTTAGTGTCCCCGTCCCCCCCCCCACTGAGCCACCATTTTGCCCCAGTGATGAGATATTCAAATCTGTAACATGATTAATGATTAATTTAGCCAAAAAAGTAATTGTATTGTAAAATCTTTAGTCTGGTAAACTTTGTTTCACTGGGTCGTACTGAGAATTTGGAAGACACAGGTTTATCATCCCACTTAAGATCACATTTAATACAAGAAGATTACATTTTGTACAGCCTAACATATGATTAAAAAATCTATTTTGTCATTTAGTATATAAAGAATTCTATGCAGATTCATAAATTGTGTAAATCTATGAGATACGTTCTTAATATTTTTACATATAGATTTCCATTGCTTAAAGAGGACCTTTCACCACTTTTGGGCACAGGCAGTTCTATATACTGCCAGAAAGCTGACAGTGCGCTGAATTCAGCGCACTGTCAGCTTTCCCGATCTGTGCCCGGTGTGAAGAGCTTACGGCCCGGTACCGTAGCTCTTCTATGGTCAGAAGGGCGTTTCTGACCATTAGCCAGGAACGTCCTTCTGCCTCGCGGCGCCAATCGCGCTGTGCTGTGGAGCCGGGAGGAACGCCCCCTCCCTCTCCTGATAATGCTCGTCTATGGACGAGCTGTGTGAGCAGGGGGAGGGGGCGTTCCTCCCGGCTCCACAGCACAGCGCGATTGGCGCCGCGAGGCAGAAGGACGTCTCTGGCTAATGGTCAGAAACGCCCTTCTGACTGTAAAGCGCTACGGTACCGGGACCGATAGCGCTTTACACCGGGCACGGATCGGGAAAGCCGACAGTGCGCTGAATTCAGCGCACTGTCAGCTTTCTGGCAGTATATAACACTGCCTGTGCCCAGATATGGTGAAAGGTCCTCTTTAACTGTAATAAGATCAATATCTCTCAAACATTTTTGCTGTATCCTGGTGCAAAAAAAAGTTTAGTTTTTTTTTTTTTTTTTCTTCAATAAGGGCTTGTAAACTCAAGATATATACCCTTTATATCATTCTTCTTCACCTAAAAGTTTTATAGATTGTAAAATGATACATTAAAATCAACACAATCCTTCATAGCAGAATATGCATCTTGAATCTGTCTATACCCAAAGACTTCACTGGTGAATGTATGAAATTCTTTAATAAATGCTTAAAAAGTTAACAAACTTCACAAACACTGATTAAAAAATGAGGTGATTTGTGGGGGGTTTCTAATATATAGGCCTTTAAAATCCCCTTCAAAACTAAAGTGATCTGTAAAAATGTTTGTTTTTTTTTTATTTTCTTTTGAATTTGATTACTTGTTCTTAGGCTTCATCCAAAAGGACGATTTAAAAGATGGTAAATAATATTAAATTGACTCATTTTCTGGGGTATTACTGTCTGAAAGACAGAACATTACACATTATACAGAATTGTACATTTTTATCAAATTCCCAAAATCCTTTTTTTTTTTTTTTTTAATAAATTAAATGTAAAAAGATACTGAGCAAAGATTACCACTAACATGAAGTGCAATGTGTCACAAAAAAAAACAATCTCAAAATCACTTGGGTAGTTATTCTGACTCAAAGTTATTGCCATAATAACACATCCATTTTGAAAAATGTGGCTTTCACCACCTCCAAGTCAAGCTCTTTACATAAAATTAATAAGCGCTGTTCTTCTGATTCTGACCCAGTTGGGATTTTTTCTCTAGCCTCCATCATTCCTGAGCAATCAATGCTGCTAGTTTTGATTTGATATTTAGGCTCTGTACTGTCAGGAGGGCGGTGTCAGGCAGGAGAAGGCAAGGAGTGTGATTGTGAGCTATGACCACTGGCTGCCTCTGATTGCAGCTCTGAATTACGCCCCCTGCCTGACACTACCCCTCTGACATTACAGAGCTTAAATAGAACATAGGCACCAAAACTAACTGCGCTTATTGCTCAGGAACGGCGGAGGCTACAGAGAAAATTAAAACTTTGCCAAAATCAGTGGAATGGTGTCTATAAGCAGATAACAAATTAAATCAGTGGAGGTGGGGAAATGTCCTCTTCACCATTTATGAATACAGTATGACTCATGTATAGAACTAGGTAAGAGGCTCTTTGGAAAAGATGACTTTTGAAGATAGTGTAATGGCCTCCTACGAACATATTAAATTTATCCACAAAAAATGTCCTAAAAACATTCCAGAAGGTCTGTACAACCTCTTCTTCCACTCTGCACAAAGATCCCCTCAATCTGTGAGCTCCTGCCTTGATGACCGTAGTGCTCACCATAGATTTTCCTGTTGTACATTCCTTCAGACCCAGTGTTCTTGCTTGACATGTACCCGATTTATCGGCCATTAGCAGGAAGCTGTTTCTCAGCTAGGTGTGTTATACTTATTCTTTGCTTTCTGTACCGACATCAGTAGGCTCGTTCCCACGGAGTAACGCGCCGCGCATTCAGACACATATACACGTGTCAGAGTGTGAGCACTCATAACAGATCCCATTCACTACAATGTGTGCCGGCTTACGGACGCTACACATTGAAATCAATGGGAGGCTTATCAACCCCTTTATTTCAATGTGTAGCGCGCGTGCGCCGGCACACATTGAAGTGAATGGGATCTGTTTTATGCGCTCACACTCTGACTCGTGTATACGTTTCTATATGTGCGGCGCGTTACTCCGTGGGAACAGAGCCTCATTCTTTTGTGCAGGTTACTGCCTTACATGATTGATGCTTTTTCTTTTCTGTTTCAGTATGTCTGTACTATTTCTTTTTACTTTTCAACAAGTAACAAACAAGTTAAAAACTAATATAAGAGAAAACTAATTAAGTGGTTGTTAATTAGATTGCGTTGGAGCGCAGGCTGGGATTTTTATGATCCTAATATAGTGTATTTCTGCAATAACTGTACGACTGCCAAGCAGATAAGAATTGTCTAGTTTACAGTTAATAAAGTTTATTGAAAGGGGCACAGTACAAGCTTCTGTCGTTTAATATAGTCTCTGAACAGCAGAGTCCATGTTGGCGCAGTCCGTGTGATCTATACAAAGAGTATATTACATGTATGAAAGCATAATCCGCATATACCGTACATTCGCAACCTGAATCATGTCGTGTAGCAGCACTTATCCTTTCTAGGAATAACTGTAGCTGGGAGATATCATGGGTGACCATGTTAGGACTCATCGGACAATAAAGGAAAGTGAGAGATTCCCTCTTCTATTCTTTTCAGGGTGATCAGAGCCATTACCTATTTTTCATTATTTTTTTTGTTCTTGGGAAAGCAAGTGTTATGAGTGTAAGTGTATTCATGATATCAGTCACACAGGAAGTAGCTAACTTCCCTGATTTTAAGTCTTCTGAACCAATTATGGCACGATGCAGGAATCTGCTCTATCGAGAAGAATTAGATCCCAGAAATGTCCTTATTAGACCTCTAACCTTTTTTTAAAGTTTGCTGCACTTTCTGTCATTACCAAATTCGGCAGTAGGATGTAAAATAATATAATAGTTTGGACTGTATACTAATGTTTCCGAGCTATGTGAAGAAATTGCACCACCACAAAGTGTAAACGATGGCCGCTTGCTCTCCGTTCGGTCCAGAGAGTAATTTATTTCAATGGGTTTAACCAATAATGCATACTTTCATTCTTTTATACAACTACATATTCTTGCATACTTAATGCTATTATTTTACAAGTACCCCTTGTCCCCATCATGCCTTGACTGATTTGTAAAATATACAAATTTAGATCATCTTTCTATCCTTTCTTCTACTCCATCTCCACCATATCGCCCTTCCTTTAAAGTTCAACTTTAGTGTATAAATGTAACTTCCACTATTGTGTCGGGGGTGTTTGATGATAATTTTTGTAATATACTTTATTAACCTATCTACCTTCCTTTTTTATTATAAAACAGACTGTAATATTTTCCTTAGAAACCCTCTAACTGAGCTGCTCCTAGGGAAAGTCCGTAAACATTTGGATTGTGAATATGCAAAGCTGAAGCATTTACTAAAAGGGGGAAAGGTCACTTAAAGTGGCTATATCTCCTGTTTTGCAGGTTGTAACAGAACCTGAGATATCATTAATTAAAAACACAGTCGGGAATTTGATCTTAATATGTGTCCGTTCATGCTGTATATAAAATCACATTCCTAATTGTGTTTTTAACTGGTGATATCTCTAATTATTTTATGGGTAAAATTGGAAATACAGCCATTTGAATTTAAATCCCCTTTGGGAAATGATTCACCGTTCATTCAATGTTTATCACAACCCCCTGACACAATAGCCAAAAACAAAGTGTAACTTCAATTTTATTTTAAGTGTCTGCTTCTCTACAGCTATTCCCCACCATATAGTTTGCTTTCTTCTTAGTTATTTTCCCTCTTATTCCTGATTGTATTATGAAAAAAAGAAAAAAAAAACGGGATGTGTAGAGAGCGCCAAAAATAAATTATGGTTCCAAAAGACAGACAGGAATGGCACAGGAATGGCTATGCGTTTCGACGTCGAGCTGGCGTCTTCCTCAGGTCAATATAGGTTGTGCTGTCAAGGCTTGGAAACCTGTTAATTTTCCAATATGGTGAACGCCAAAAATGCGCCAAATTGCCATTTTTTTTTGTCGTTTTGCTTCCCATGAAAACTTGAATGAAAAGTGATCAAAAGCTCAAACATTCGTCATAATGGTATCATTAGAAACTACATCTGGCCCCGAAACAAAGACTCCATATGATTCCCCATATACGGAAATATTTTAAAAAGTTAAAAGGGGTTAAAACAAAAAAAAAAAGTGTGTATATTTATCATTTTAGCTGTACAGTGAATGCTCTAAAAACAAAAGCCTACAAGAAAGTTACACAAACACAGTTTTCTCCACCCCATTCTGATTTTTTTTTCTTCCAGCTTTCCAGTACATTGTATAGAATATTAATTCGTACCATTACAAAATACATTTTTGTCCCGCAAACACTAAGCTCTGGGAATGGAAAAATAAAATTATGGGGTTTGAAAGGCGGGGAGTTAAAAAATGTTTGTGGCAGGAAGGAGTAAAAATTTCCCAGAGCAGGCCGAGGTTAGTATTGCACTTATGTAACTCCAAAAACCCTCTTCAGCTGGTCGGGAATCCTGTCCAGGTTACCAATAAGTTGGAGCCAGAAGGGATGAGCCCGCCACCTAGATCTCCCATCATCTCTTGTGCTCCACCCGGATCTCCTACCTCCTCCTAAACTTACCGGTAACTCATCTGACAGACCTTGCACCACATAGTGAATGTCTATAGTGACCACTGATCCAGGGATGTTTTCAAAGGCATAATCTATAAAAGATAGAGTATTTTATCCAAGGGAATGGCAGGAGTAAACCCTTTCTTTCGAATGTCTATCTCTCCATCCCACATTATAGTCCTGTTTATGGGATACTTCCTATGACATGACAGCAGCCCTTGACAATCAGGGTGCTGCTTTGACTGATTCTCATGGTCAACTACCCAACTTTTTCTTTGTAAAAGTTTCAATACATAATACCTTTGCATTTCTCAAGGCAGAATACCCAGTTGCTGTTGCATATGTGGCATAAGTTAGATAAGTATCTTGGACAACAAAGAAAGTTCCAGTGTAAAGTTCCCATTAACTTAGGCCTTGAAAGGAACACAATGCTAACATATGTGATAACAAGTCACTCTTGCTTTTTTTTCTAAGATAGAACTATCACACTTGTCCTCCAATTTGTATTAATAATATTACCAGAAACATAACATTATGTTCAGCCCACTGGCAGGAAAGTCATGGTTTTACTGATCACGCTCATCTTTCTCCCGAGGATGACTCATGTTCATGGTTTTGACCATGCTATGTTTTTCTTATTCTCCTTCCTTTCTGCGCCTTTATTTCCTATTTGTATGTTCCGCTGAAAGAAGAATTTAACCTTGAAAATTCTAATCAAATCTAGAGGTCTCTCCAAAAGTCTTGTTTGTGGAGTTGTCTTGTCACTTCCTTTGCTTTTGATACTTCCTTATCTCTTCTACCAGTACTTTGTACATCACAATTTCAAGACGTTTCTGTTTTAGATCTAGTCTTAGTCACTATTAATCTTTTACTTATTTAGAAAAATGTTTGTTTTTTGAAATGTTAAAAGGTATTGACCGACTTTAATTTATCAATATTATAGGGGTAGTTAAGGTGTTATATATGTTAGGACCCATAAAGCTGCCAACACATTACTATTTATAGATCCTAACAACAACTTAACCAGGGAATTTATAGAACCAACTAGCTGTACCCGCGACTTAGTCCGCAGCCCCCCTGACCCTGGCATAAACCACCTGCAGTGCGGCCCAGGCCCCCCCTTTCCCGCTACCCACGCCCCTGGCCCTGCCCTTACCCACCACCTCCTGCCCCGGCCCCCTGCCCTCATTTAGAGATTACAGTGACCTCCTACATCTCTCCCTTCCCCCCAGCACCAGCCACCCGTGACCCCGGTGACCCTAACCTCCCCCCCTCTCTTCCCCATGTGCAATCCGGGCCCCCCTCTACTCACCTTCGGCCCTGTGGTCCCATTACCCCCCCCCCCCCCTACCAGGCCCCCTCCCTAACCTTTTCAGGGTCGTGGTGGCGTTTTGGGGTGAGTGAGACACATTTAAAGTAGCCTATTACCCCTTCCTGGCCAATATGTAGGTGTTTGTGAAATTTGTAAGAAATCTATTCAGCCATTCGGGTGTGATTGAGTAACAAACATCCAAACACACAAACCCACAAACATCCAAACTCACAAACTTTCACATTTATAATATTAATAGGATGTGGGCCTGTTTCCTGGTATTACGAAGATTACATTTTTTTGTGAAAACTTAGAAAAACAAACCTTCCATTAGCATATAATTATGGGCAGTCATTGAAGATAGCTGTTGGCTGGGCAAGTATGTATAAGTTAAGACTCATTTTGTAAAAGACCAAAATATTAGGAACCCAACAGCAATTATGTAGCAGAATTTGATGCCTGGATCCTTGGGTGTGGCAAGAGCTTGACCCATTAGCATTATATGACATTGCAGCAATGTTTCATCAATGTTTTTTTGGCCCCTTTTCACTAAAACCTAAGCCGAAATCTGGTTTCTGTCTCTTTTGTGTTCCTTCCCCTGTTTATTCTTTGCCAGAAGTTCTTATACTGGTCCCCCCTGTACAATACAGAGAAGTGGAGGATGGTCGCTTTAAACAGTTATGCCTATTATACCAGAACCACAGCTCTTGTATATTGATTTTGTTGTTGTTTTTTTAATGTCCACTATATAACTGTTTGAAGTGACCCGTTAAGCTCACCCAAATGTATTCCAGTGAGAGGTTTTCTTCAATAGAGAAACGTGATTTCAGTTGAAATTCAGATTTTCACAGCCAAAATCTGTTAATAAAGTATATTATAAAAAAAGTTGTTAGAAAGTTTAGGTGCACCTTAAGGTGTCTGATCATGAAGTCAAAATCACAGTACATTTCTCGAGTCCTACTTTCTATCGCCATATCATGCCATGACCCTTATAAAGGCACCACATTTACATTAAGAAACAACACTTCTAGGGAAGAACAGTTCTGTAATATGGTATGGCAAGATGTGTGGTATCTAAACAAGTTGCTTATACAGCACAATAAGGTAGCAGCACATAATATGGCAACTTCAATATCCTATTTTAAAG
Organism: Leptodactylus fuscus; assembly: GCF_031893055.1. Taxonomy (NCBI): domain Eukaryota; kingdom Metazoa; phylum Chordata; class Amphibia; order Anura; family Leptodactylidae; genus Leptodactylus; species Leptodactylus fuscus. The sequence continues at coordinate 51,288,484 of NC_134271.1, read as the reverse complement.
TAGATAAAGAAAGACACTTCGTATTCTGTGTCGCAATCAAGATTTCCATAATAATCTAGGTTTCCTGAAAAGTAGAGTATTCCACTTAATAGTTTTGGTAAACTTGTATAAATATGGTAAACTGATTGTCCATTCCCACAGAAAACTAAGATAAGGGTTGGCTGCCATTATAGAAATCTTATATGGGAGGAGTTACATAAATTACATTGGGTCAGAAGAGATATAAAGTGCTAGTCAGTGTAATGCCGAGAAAATGTCCCTGGTTCTATTCCTGGAATTTTATAGCATTATGTATTATTCTAGACCCAGTACTTAAGGAAGACCTTTCTCCACTTCCCTCAACTCAAGTTATTAACATCTTGATATGCTATTCCCTTCAATTAGGGCAGGGGACAAATGACATGAGAGCACCATTTTCTTAAAGGGGCTCCATCACTGGGAAAAGTAATTTTTAACTAATCACATCCTTGCATAGGCTTTAGAAATGCTATTTCACACCTACCTTTAGTATGTAAATTGCCTCAGTGGTTTTTGACTAAGTCCATTTTTATTCATATGCTAATTAGACTGGTGCACGATACATTGTGCACCCCTTTGCTATTGTTTCCTATGGGAGGCTGCTGCTGCTGATGACTCAGCTTCCTGTTTGCCTCACGAACACAGGAGATAATAGGAGAGACAAGTGCTGCTGGGAACTTCCTGTGCTGGCTGGAAGCTCATTAGCATATGAATAAAAACAGATTTATTCAGACACCACTGAGGCAATCTACATACTAAAGGTAGGTGTGGAATAGCATTTCTAAAGCCTATGCAAGGATGTGTTTAGTTAAAAATGACTTTTCCCAGTGATAGAGCCCCTTTAAATAATAAGAAACATAAAACATATATAAAACATACAGTTAGGGCCAGAAATATTTGGACAGTGACACAAGTTTTGTTATTTTAGCTGTTTACTAAAACATGTTCAGAAATACAATTCTATATATAATATGGGCTGAAAGTGCACACTCCCAGCTGCAATATGAGAGTTTCCACATCCAAATCGGAGAAAGGGTTTAGGAATCATAGCTCTGTAATGCATAGCCTCCTCTTTTTCAAGGGACCAAAAGTAATTGGACAATGGACTCTAAGGGCTGCAATTAACTCTGAAGGCGTCTCCCTCGTAAACCTGTAATCAATGAAGTAGTTAAAAGGTCTGGGGTTGATTCCAGGTGTGTGGTTTTGCATTTGGAAGCTGTTGCTGTGACCAGACAACATGCGGTCAAAGGAACTCTCAATTGAGGTGAAGCAGAACATCCTGAGGCTGAAAATATCCATCAGAGAGATAGCAGACATGCTTGGAGTAGCAAAATCTACAGTCGGGTACATTCTAAGAAAAAAGGAATTGACTGGTGAGCTTGGGAACTCAAAAAGGCCTGGGCGTCCACGGATGATAACAGTGGTGGATGATCGCCGCATACTTTCTTTGGTCAAGAAGAACCCGTTCACAACATCAACTGAAGTCCAGAACACTCTCAGTGAAGTAGGTGTATCTGTCTCTAAGTCAACAGTAAAGAGAAGACTCCATGAAAGTAAATACAAAGGGTTCACATCTAGATGTAAACCATTCATCAATTCCAAAAATAGACAGGCCAGAGTTAAATTTACTGAAAAACACCTCAAGAAGCCAGCTCAGTTCTGGAAAAGTATTCTATGGACAGATGAGACAAAGATCAACCTGTACCAGAATGATGGGGAAAAAAAAGTTTGGAGAAGAAAGGGAATGGCACATGATCCAAGGCACACCACATCATCTGTAAAACATGGTGGAGGCAACGTGATGGCATGGGCATGCATGGCTTTCAATGGCACTGGGTCACTTGTGTTTATTGATGACATAACAGCAGACAAGAGTAGCCGGATGAATTCTGAAGTGTACCGGGATATACTTTCAGCCCAGATTCAGCCAAATGCTGCCAAGTTGATCGGACGGCGCTTCATAGTACAGATGGACAATGACCCCAAGCTTACAGCCAAAGCTAACCAGGAGTCCATGAGTGCAAAAAAGTGGAACATTCTGCAATGGCCAAGTCAATCACCAGATCTTAACCCAATTGAGCATGCATTTCACTTGCTCAAATCCAGATTTAAGGCGGAAAGACCCACAAACAAGCAAGACCTGAAGGCTGCGGCTGTAAAGGCCTGGCAAAGCATTAAGAAGGAGGAAACCCAGCGTTTGGTGATGTCCATGGGTTCCAGACTTAAGGCAGTGATTGCCTCCAAAGGATTCGCAACAAAATATTGAAAAAAAAAATATTTTGTTTGGGTTATGTGTATTTGTCCAATTACTTTTGAGCTCCTAAAATGTGGAGTGTTTGTAAAGAAATGTGTACAATTCCTACATTTTCTATCAGATATTTTTGTTCAACCCTTCAAATTAAACGTTACAATCTGCACTTGAATTCTGTTGTAGAGATTTCATTTCAAAACCAATGTGGTGGCATGCAGAGCCCAACTCGCGAAAATTGTGTCACTGTCCAAATATTTCTGGCCCTAACTGTAGGTTGGGAGTTGTGGTCATGGAGTCAAGGATTTCTACCAAATCCTATGGCGTGCTTCCTAGGTTGGTGCAGTGTTGAGGGGGCCTGCATTGTATTTGATGGTGGTGGTAGTGTTCCCCCTGGAGCACTTCCTAATAGATGACATATTTGAGCCTGAGGTGATTTGGAAGCGCTTTTCACTTCATTTTAGGTGCAGGAGATAGGCTTGCAAATTGAGTTGGGCTGGTTGCAGACAATCGTGGCCTTGTTCAGTGTGCTATCCATGTATTTCACAGATAACACACTTCCCCATTCATTTCAATGGGCCCATACACACGACAATGAATTTCAAGGTCCTGTGTGAGGGCTGACAGTCCAGGCCACAAAATATAGAACAGGTCCTATTCTTGTCCTATTTTGTGGCCCTTGCTTCCATGGCTCCTATTTATGTAATGAAAAAAGCCGTGGAAGCACAGCACCTGTGTGACCTGTGTGCTTTTAATACACAGCCGGCCATTTGCAGCACGGTCGTCTGCAACCGACCTTACTCGTGATTTACTGATGAAGAATGGGGAATAATACAACAATTTCTTCCATATTCTGGAAATACAAGGCTTACATCTACTGAGGCTGGAGCTGAGCATTAAGATGGCACTTGCCAATGACAGCCTGTTTCTCCCTTGCAGCTTTCCTCCTTAGCAGTGTGCCAAACTCTCTAAATTCAAAAGATGTCTGTAATACCATGGTTGTAGTGTGCAGATCCAAAAAGGGTTATACTGACTGACGTGCTAGCAAACCATTTGAGCAGGGATAACTCCCATCTCCTGGCTGTAAAACAACATGATTTCAATCTTGCGGAAGTGAGTTTCTGCTACTGATGCAGCGAAGAGGAGGCTGACGTCAACTGATCTACATAGAAGGGGGTGGGCAAGAAAGGTCTAGGAGGCGGAATGAAGACCAGGGAGGGTATGACGTTGCTGTGCTCTGAGTGCTCCTTGTGGTCCATGAGCTTCATTAGCATAATAGCTAAAAATTTTATATAATTTAAAAATGGCTGAGAGGAGAAGAACAGAAAAGATAGATTAGAATAGCCTTTCTAGAGGCTATTCCAACATCAGTTTATATAAAAATACAATTTTGAATGATAGAATCCCTTTAACACCTCTAGGCGCACGGAGAAAGAGACTATCGTCTTCTTCTTCTCCTTCCTTCAAAGACTCCTAAATCATGGCTCATACCAATTACTCAGCTTTTAGCTCAAATGGTTCACTCTTTCACAAGTGTATATTAAATACACAAAGCTATATCAAGCCTATATATACAAGTAAATACATTTGACTATCTTGTGTAACATTCCCGGGGTTGACACTACACTTAGACAATACATTTTGCAGTACTCACTGGAACTGTGCTAATCCTACTGGTGGAAAATACATGTTACATACTCAGATGGACCTTTTTTTCTGATATTGTTTCACAACGGTTTCAGTGGAAATCTGGAGTTATAATTTTTTACTTGCATTCTTTTTGCCAATTTCTTAAATGAATCCTAATAAGCCAGACATGCACATTTGATAGAAGTTAGATGATCATTACTGATCAAACTGACCATAAATGTTTGTTGAAGTTACGTAAAGCAGGAACGCGCTTCCAAGGTAAGGATCTTTTGTCTATACATCAAGCATGGCCAGCTTCTTTACAGATGATGACTGTCTGGTGTTGGTCATTTTGGAGATTAATTGCAAAATTTCACCTGAAAAACGTTGTTACAGTTGAAATGTTTTTTTATTAGCTTTAGATTAGTTTGTAAGAACATCTTTTAAGAGGACCTTTCACCACCTCCACCAATTTAAAGGGGTTCTCCCATCTCAGTCTTTCAGCCAGACTGCTCTGATAGGGAACTACCCATAAATACAGCTCCAGTAGCAAATATTTTTGGCATATTTGGTACCTGTCTCTTCGAACTGAGTAACCCCACTCTGTGTTATCAAGGGACAACATACTGTTGGCTTTTGCCAGTTAGAACATTTAAGGATCCAGTCTGGTCAGAGATAAGAATTTTCCAGTTCAAACAGCTCACACAGTTAGACCATTTGCAACTTTTTTTGTGCAGATTTTCTAATAAGCTTGTTTATGCTCAGGCATGAAGATTTTTTGAACCTTTGTAGACAACCCTTCATAGTTTGCTTTTCGGTATTATTTTTCATTATAAGTGTCCTCTAAATTCTAAGTAAACTAATTTTACTGGAAAAACTGAGAACAAAATAGTCCAGTGTAATCTTTATAAGGGCTCATTCACATCTGCACCCGGGGTCTCCGTTATGCAGGTTTCCATTTCCTGCACAAAACTGGACAGGAGACGGAAACCTGCAGGCATTTTTCAAACTCATTTAAATGAATGGGTTTGAAAAGTATCCGTCCGTGAGCGCTGGTAAGCGTTTTATGGTCTCCACGGCTAAACCGTTTTTTTTTTTTTTAAACCGGACACAAAGTCAGACATGCAGGACTTTGTATCCGGTTTAAAAAAAAAAACTGTTTCGCCGCGGAGAGCATAAAACGCTCACCGGCGCACACTGCCAGACATGGTCTGTTACTTTGAAGAAAAATATTTCTATAGACTTACTCAAACTGATAAAAACCTGTGCACCAGAGTTTTAAAAAAATCAATAAAGTCAGTGGGAAATATTTTTGAAGACTGGTGTATTGAATGCCAGCCTTCATAACCCTTGCTACAGCAAAAGAGCCACCTGACTTATAAGGAGGTGCATTCCTCAACACAAATGAGGCAAGTGCTCTGCTGGGCCATGGTATATTCGCCAGCAAATGTGATCTTAAATGTACCGCACCTCCCACACCTCCTTCACTTTCTTGAAAGTGGTAAGGAAAGTGCAAAAATGCCAGTTGCGACAATATCGCCATTATAATATGTAATATAAATTATTATGTAATAGTAACACCATTCATTAATATGCTCCAGTAACCTCAATAAAATGGTGTTTGGAACAGGTGATGGAACAATATAAATGACCTGAAAATCATTCAGATACTTGTTCTAGATTATTGATGGCCTTGTTAGGTTTCTACTTAGATCGAATTCCTCGTGTGGAGAATTTTACCCATTACTAAGTTGGACTTCGATGCAGAAAGTAGTTTGTACAGTTCATGGTGGATTTTTCAACCTCCATATTTGCCTTGAATAGTTTGCTAGAATCTGGAGATGAAATGGTCACTATGATTATCTCTCTTGGTTATCCCAGTTTGTTAGAAGGGGCGGGCTACCTTACTTTCGAATAGCACGCACCCATAGGAATGAATGGACGCAGCCGGCATGCAGGGGGTTAAGCGGCAGGACGCCGGCCCCGTCTGCGTGCCAGCCGGCTCCATTCATTCCTATGGGTGCGTGCTATTCAAAACTGTCGTTTCAAACAGTACTCGCTCATCTCTAGTTGGCAATAATCTCTCTGCTGGCAGCTGAGTTTGTGCCATAATATGTATAAAAGCTGTAACACAATAATTTAGTCTTATTTTATTACACAGTTTACAACTTCTATTTGGTTTTAATTTGGTTATAACCCCGCATTATGCAGTAAAGACTTCTGGGAAAGTCGGGCATGATGTTCAGGGTGCTTCCCATAGAGGGCGGCATAACAGAGGCACTGTCTCCCTGTTTACATCTTGGGAGACAGATTTGCATATTCTTCCCATGTACAACTTCTACTGAGATACTTTGTATCACATTTTAAGCTGCCACAACGTTTTGATTGGCCATAATGCATAAAATCCATCATCTGTGAGATTGCTTGTATGAACTATCTCACCAACAATATACTGGCCTAACAGGCTGTCACTTAAAGCATAACTAAACTTTCAAAAATATTTGATGTTCTGGCAGTAGTTGTGTTAATACATTTTGCAATATACTTTATAAACAAATTTTGGCTCCTTTCTGTGAAATTCTGCACTTCTTTATTATTCCCTTTGCTTCTCACTGTTTATGGTGTCTGTGCTTGAGAGAATAAGGAAGGTTGCTTCAAATAGTTACATGTCGAACATTATAAAATATAGAAACTTGTTCCTGGTGTCATATGAAAGAAGATACACTTAGGCTGCAGGTCTACCTTACTATTTCTGGAGATATCACTGTTTGACAATACAGTCAGGATTGGAATATTTATATGCATCAACCGCTGATATCTCTAGCAACAATAAAGGAAGGACTGCAATCCTATTATCAAATGAAAGATGTATATTAAGAATAGACTACTCATTCACTGATCATTGGAAGCCATGTGGACATAGTCTTCTACTGTAAAGCCCAATGTGCACAATGGTCTGGGGCCAGGACTACAAGCTCTCAAGTCGCAGTCAAAATCCATGATTAATCTGCAGAAAAAACAAACAAAAATATGATGTGTAATTCACCCTAAGCATTGCAAACTGTAAAGTCTGGAAATCCTCTCATAAAGCGACATACTGCAAATTTACAATCTACTCCCATTGTCAATTTCTTCTGATTTTCTCCTCAGCATTCCCTTTCCACACACTTTATTAAGCTTCAGACTGAGATCGTACTACTTTTTTGTATGTTAGTGTAAAAATAATCCTTTTATCATTTTTGAAGAGTTTTTTTTAAGCCAAGGAAGAAGAACCTGTTTGCATCATTTACTAGCCATCCGCCACTGATTCTGGCACTGATGGAATATATTGTCTAGCCCCCCACTGTTCCTGAGCTATCACTGTTGTTAGTTTTGGTGCCTGATAAACTATTTAATCGCTGTATTGTCAAGTGGGCGGAGTTAGGCAGGAGCTAACAAAATACATTTATTACTATAACTGTCTTCCATTCATAAATGGCAAATTCGTTTAAGCAGTTTGAACATTTTGATTTATTTTTCCTCTGCTATTGCAAATATTTAATATTTTAGTAGTCTGCCCATTTTCAGATGCAGCAATTCCTTATTGACATGCGCTATTTATTCTGTTGATCAGTGTGATTGTGGTGATGGCAAAATTTTATTTATTTTTTAACTTGTTTTACTATATTTTAGAAGACAAACTTTGAAAGAAACAAATATCTGTTTGCTATTTGTTCACACCTGTAACGTTTTTTTTATTTCCCTCTTCCTGTCATTTTGCAGATTTTATTGATCCCATTCTAGGAAATTGATGACTATAAGATCACTTAGATTTTTGGGAGGTAAAACTGCAAGTTGGTGTTTCTAGATAGATAGATAGATAGATAGATAGATAGATAGATAGATAGATAGATCGATCCTACTAATATTATACATGTGACAGGTTGGATGTTTGTGTATTTGTTACTCTTTCACGCAAAAACAGCTGAACGGATTTGGATGAAATTTGGCACATAGATAGTTTGTAACCTGAATTAACACATAGGCATATCCCGTTAAATGACATGGCTTCATGACTGTTATGAATTTATGTTCATACACTATATTAAACAGCTCTTGCAGCAGCACTATCTCAGCTAATTGGAGTTTGCTGATAAAGCCAGATTTGTTATTTCTCTGTGTAAACACACAGATAACACTGAGTCCATTGTGAACAAGTATTTGCATATTATCTGATCTGCTCCAGGCACTGCTGACACAGTGGATGGGAAAACCCCTTTAATCCAAATTGGCAGTTTGCCAATTTTAAACACGCCAGGGAAAAGAAAATCTAATTTGTCACAAAATTCTAAAACCATGAGAGCTATGAAGTTCTCCTCAAGCGGAGCTCAGGAGGATTGAGCAAGCTAGGCGTCAAGTGGCTCTTAGAGCAGCTGAAACGCCAGAGCAGGCGGATCATCGATGCCAACAACACACTCATTATATAGCATCCCAGCAAGCTGCTGAGATGCTGGAACAATCGCAGGCTTGGTTTGAGGAACAAGTTCAGCAGCAGGACTTCTTGAGAATTGCCGAAATGCCGAAGCAGGTAACCATCGACAGCAGCAATTTGCTGAGTATAGGTGGATCATCAATGCCAACAAAACGCAGATGAAGTCGCAGGCAAGGCTAGTGTGTGTGTATGTGTGTATATATATATATATATATATATATATATATATATATATATATATATGTATATGTATTTTGTTTTATTTGTATTGTAGGGGAAAGGGAGTTATTTCAGATTTGTCTTTCTTTTAAAAGATTGTTCTACATTTAAGACATGTTTTTTTTATTTATTTATTATTTTTTTGTACAATTTTTCTTTACCCGCAACTTTATTCCTCTAGGAGTTTAACCTGCAATAATTAGATCACTTATTCTATAGTCTTAAATACTTCTGTACGGCCATCTATGTGCCACAAACTGGCCTCAGTAGTAATATTGCCATAGCTACCGAACACCTACCATGATCTCACTGCTCAGGAGCCGTTGGGTAAGTGAAAGTCTTCTCAGCACCTCAGATGCTGTGGTCACATCTAATGAATGCATCTAATGGGTTAAAGTGCCTGCGGTCAGAGATTCCGCAGCTGTGGCGCCGACTCAGCTTCTGAGTGTCAGCATCTATCATACATGTACAGCAAATGTTTGCAACTACAAGGAAAAGTCTCATGCCTAGGAATACATATGAAACTTTGTTTAAAAGCATAATATAGGCACCATCTATGACGCCTATAGAGACATTATTGCAATCTCTGGTTACAGATTTTCCACTCGTTAGTCCATGTGAACATACTGTTAAAGCGTAACTCCAGTTTCAATAGAAAAGGGATTTTAGTGCAAGGCTTTCTACTAATAATTTTTCTTAATTCTTGCATTTGTAAATTTTGCTAATTCTGCCCAGCTGTCTGTGCTAAACTAGCTGTAGTTACTAGACAACCACCTTCACTTTGTATTCTGCTCCTGAAAAATAGAAACTTCTATGCGATTGGTTACTGTGCGCAAATAAGGGCAAATATTGCTTTTAGATTGTTTTAATAAATGTGTTTCATAGAGCTTCTCTAGTAATGGCTGCCAAGCTGCAGATGGGAACCAGAGGAGCGGAGCAGGATTTGTTCTAGTTTAGCACAGAGGGCAGAGAAGACTTAGGCTGTTCCATGCTGGAGCTTAGCGGCAGAATTAGCTAATACAGTGATTGTAACGAGAAGTCTTATTTCTCTTAATCATTAACTTAATTAACTTGAGAGAGTGCATGAACTGCATTCAGAAATCTGCAGGCTTCAGAGCTAAAATCTCCCAGCATTCCTTGCCTTTTCAGTATTGTCTTAGTGTCTGTTGTAGTAAATGTATCCTTCACCCCAAGCACCGTACAGTAATGTGATATAGGAGAAAGCGTCTCTTTACATTACACGAGCTCACTGTGAAGCTATGGTTGTACAATTGTGCTTAAAGAGAAATGGCCGTGACAAAATGGATAAAACCATTTGATTTGCATCAGTGGGACACCCGTATTCACAGAGCTCTCATGGATTTGGTTGAGGGATTCGTGATTTCTTGTTTTTCGAACTTGTGTTAAAACGGACTGCAAAAAAACGTATATGTGAATAGCGCCATTGAAATCAATGTGGTTTTTTTAGTTAAAAAAAACCCGCCTCACTTGGTTGTTTTTCATGGTAGTGTGAGTAAGACCTTTAGCGATATGTCTAACAACAAGGTGGTTGACAGTTTCTATTGACAACCAGAAGAGCTGTGAGTTAAAGGACATCTGTGCACTAAGTTAGGATTTGCACTATCGTTGGTGTCCACGAACAAGGTGTCCATTTTATAAATAACCCAAAAAACGGACACCTATCATAACGGACAGTAAATGATGGCTATCAGTTACTGTCCGTTATATGTCTGTTGCCCATATACCTCAATGTTAAAAAAAAAAAAAAAAAAAAAAAAAAAAAAAACAATCAAAAACGGACATTTACTGTCCATTTTTTCAAACGGATAGAAAAGTCCAGCATGTAGGATTTTTTCTCCACTTAAAAAAGCGGACATGGTTGTAAACGGACACTAAAGGACACAAGATAAAATCCCATTGAAATGAATGGAAATTGCAAACGGACCAGCTAGTGTCCACGGCTAAAATCTTGTACAGACAATAGCCATGGACACTGCTGAGTGGACACCAACGGTAGTGTGAATGCCTTCTAAGGGCCCGTTCACACGGGCACAGAGGGGGTGGATTATGGTGCGTAATCCACGCCATAATCCGCCCCCTCACAATGGTGGTCTATGGAGACTACCAAGATTCTTTTTTCCGCGAGCGGCATGTTTCCGCTAGCAGAAAAAAAGCGAGCTGCCCTTTTTTCAGGCAGATTCCGCGGCTTGTCGAGCCACTGCGTCAGCCTGGCGGCAGCAACCTCCGGAGTCGGCCCATTCATTTGAGCTGACTCCAGAGGGGGAAACCGCGTTAGTCTTGGCAGGCGGGTTTTGGCCTGAGAGTGACGAGGCTCCCCGCGTCACTCTCGGTGCCAAAATCCGCCACCCCCGCCCTAACAGTGGGTGTATTTAACAGTGTAACATTTTGTATTTGGGCACCACATAGGTAGGAGTGCATTGCCAGTCAGTGCTTCCCCATCAATAAGTATTGCTGAGTATTCTCCTTAGTCCTTAGAACTGTAAATATATATATATATACTGTTTATAGCTCCCTGCTTGTTTCCAATAATGTATCCAGTTGATTGTTCCATTCATTGTGGTCTATGATGGTAATGCAGGCCGTTCTCCCAGCTCTGCTACCATATTGATTGGATAATCAATTAAAATGGAATTGTCCAAGCAGTATATAAAAGCCTCAATAAACTATGAAAACTCAATAAAATGAATTGACATGTTCTATGAAGGAGGATGAGTGTGTTTAGCACAGCATTATTTGAGCTCCATGATTTCGATGACAGATAATTGGAATTATCTCCGAGTTCAGCAGCTGCGTAGCCATTTTTCACCATTTCATGTACAGTATATTTAAGACGCATCATTGAAAGTGTAGAAGTTATAATAACTGGCTAGACTCCTTAATTCCAGCATTGACAAGACAGCTGCCAGGTTTTATCCGATGGTCATTTTGAAGGTTTAACAGTATACCAAAAGGGATACATATCCTTCAGAGGAGTCTTACAATTGGTTAAGGACTTTAAGATGAAGGGTTTTTCTTTCAGCTTAATGTACGCGCCAGAAAAGCTCTCAGCGGATGTGTTAAACTGATTGAAAAAAATGGGTCAGTCTCCAATAAATGTTCATGTTAAAAAAAAAAAAAAAAAAAAAAAGCGCAAATATAATACCATAAGGTGATATTTTTATTTAAAAAACTTGAAGCAAATGCCTGGAATAATGCAGCTTACTTCTTAATCCTCCATCGAGTGAACTATCTATGGTTCCATCATCAGCATGTGGTGCAAGCTTTACATGATCCTATAGCAGATTCAAAGCAAAAAAAAAAAAAAAAATCAAAGGAAAGAAGCTTTAGTAATCCGTTTCACTTTGGAGCCATCATGGCAATTGGTGGCATCATGTCAACAGCTGAATGTACCAGGGAAAGCCACAGCCAGTTATTTTTCCTTGCCACAGCTGAGTTCAGAAAAATGTATTTGTTGCCTGCAATAAAGATAAATGGCCAACTATATCCACATTGGTCTCCTAGTTTTGATCATTTAAGCATTGTATGGGGATCTAGTCATTGTTGCAGGTAACCCACCAGGTTGCTATCCCATGTGTAGTCTCACTTTATTGTTCAAAATAGATCAAAAGATGCTTGTACGTGGTACTGAAGGAACAGGCAGAAACATGGTATGGTCAGGTAAAGTAAGTTTGTTATAATATTAAGGCAGAGGTCAGGGCAGGTGGCACAGGGTCAGTAAAGGCGCAGAGGTTCGGGCAGCAGAAGAGGTTTGAACAGGTAAGCTGCTAAAGGTCAGAAAAAAGATAAACAATAACAAACCTTATATAGGATACTACTAACTAAAACTGAGGCTGAGGCTCCTTCCCCTGGGGAGAGACTGTAGTGGGCATGTTTTGACCCTTTAAGAAGTGGTCACAGAGCATGCACAAGCCCTATGGCAATTGGACAGCAGGCAGAGCAGAGATGCAGTGATGACCACAATAAAAAAAGACTCTAAGTGTCATGGGGTATAGGGAGACGCTGGCCACTTGTGACAATTGGCGCTACTGTAATTCTTGAGAGAGCTGTAATATGGTGCCAATTGTAACTGCAAGATACTTTTTTTTTTTTTCCCCTGAAAGCAGACCGCATATTAAGGCCAGCTACACACAGGCTTTTTTCATCCAGAAAATACAATTGTATGTCAGCCATGTTTCCTGGACTGCACTGTCTGGAGATCCACAGTACCACAGATGTGAATATGATGTGATATGTATATATGCTGTGTGTTGGACTACTGTCCTATCATCATTACACTATGGGACAGTAGGCAGTAACTCACAGCATCATAGATACCCATGTATTGTACAAACCAAGTTTTCTGACTAAAAAAGCTGGTGTGTATTTGGCCTTAAAGGGGTTATTCCTGCCAAAAAAAATGAACAGATAATTGTTGCATGTGTGGGGGCCTGCCTACTGGGATTCCCACCAGTAGATACAATGGGGGACCTTGCCAGCTGCATGACGTTGGTAGGATCTATTCAAACTCATGGGAACCTTTAACAATAGTGATTTCTGTATCCTTCCAGAAACAACTGTAAACATATAAAAGCAATCCTTGTTGCCATTGACAGACTATCACATTATTGGTTAGAATTGACAACAAGTATGATAAATGAGGCCTATGGTTTTATAGCACGTTTACTTTGAGAATAGAAAAGCTGGATTAAAGAATCCATCTGGCCAGAAGCCATGGCAGAGAAGCTCGCAGCCGGTACAAATCTTGTTGGTATCAGAGCAGTAACTTACTATTCCAGTTTGTATAGGCGCGTCTTAGGTTTGTAAGCGATCTGAAGAATCTTAGCTGGCACTGACCATTCTGCTTTCCAAGAGAGTCCACGAAAGCAAAGATGTTAAATCATTTTAGCTTCTACCAGCAATTTCTAGGTAACCTGGCACCAGTCCATTGCCTGTGTTTCTGTGCAGAGCTTTTTTGTTTCCATTAAACAATACTGTAATTATAGTCTTACGTTGTCAGAATTTTCTCTTTGTATCTGTACCTGGGAGAGCTGGATGACATTTGCTTCTTAGTTGTAGTAATAGTAATTATTATTGAGTAAAATGGATTGCGGTCTACTTTTACATTCACAGCTCTGCAGACTTCTGAGCTGACATTTCTCACCTTTCCTTACCGACCCAATGTCTGCACAGAGTTTGCTTTTATAACTTGCATAACTCTTTTTTTTTTTACATGAGCATAACCATATAACAGTTTGTAGACAATTAAGTTATACATTTTTGCAAATATAAATAAAAAAAAAATTGCATCTTAGTGGTGACAATCTGTTGTCTTGATCTGTTACCAATGGATACGACCGTGAATGCAGAAACGTTCTATAGCCCAGCACCTGACAAAAAAAAACAATCATGATAAACTTATTCAGGGTATTCCTGACAGTCTAGCTGGGCTGTGAAGAACGCCCCCCCCCCCCCAACAGTGCTCGTCCATAGCCCTGTTCTGTCGGAGGGGGCGTTTATTTTCGCCCAGTGATAATGCTGAGCTGTGAGGAAGGCCTTCCCTGACTGTACTCGTCCATAGACTAGTATTGAGGGGGGTTTCACAGCTTAGCGCCATCGCTGGCTGATAATGAATGCCCATAGGACTGTGGACGAGTACTGTCGGGGGGAGGTGTTCTTCACAGCACAGCTAGCTTGTCAGGAACGCTCATCTGGCAGTGAGCAGACATCGATAACGGCACCAATATTTCAAGCCCCAGGGCACATAACGGGAATTCAGCGCTGTCTGCTTTCTAGCAGTGTATAAATCCGCATGTGCCTGAGGACGGTATTGCTGGGCGGTAAGCAACACTCCCTCTCACAGTGCAAAACTATAGACGCTGCCGAGAGGAAGGACGTTCCTGACTGACTGTTAGAAACGCCCTGCTGACAGAGAAGAACTATGGCACCGGTACCAATACCCTGTTTCCCCGAAAATAAGACAGTGTCTTATATTAAAGGGATTCTACCACTAAAACACATTTTTTTTTAGTTACCACGTCGGAATAGCCTTTAAAAAGGCTATTCGTCTCTTACCTGTGGAAGTGCTCTCCGCCGCGCCGTTCGTTCAAAATACCGGTTTGTACCAGTATGCTAATTAGTTCTCTCGCAGCGATGGGGGCGTCCCCATCGTAGGAGCAGCGATGGGGGCGTCCCCATTGCAGCTCGAAAACCGACTGCAGCGCCGCCTCTCTAGTCTTCTGTATCCTCCCCTTGCCTCTTCAGCGTCTGTCTGACGCCTGCGCAGTATGCTCTCTGTTCGGCGAAGATTGCCGAACGTACTGCGCATGCGCGAAAGTGCGGTGCCCGCATGATGGCTGGGACCGCAATTTCGCGCATGCGCAGTACGTTCGGCAGTCTTCGCCGAACAGAGCGTACTGCGCAAGCGTCCGACAGTACGCTGAAGAGGCAAGGGGAGGATACAGAAGACCAGAGAGGCGGCGCTGCGGTCGGTTTTCGAGCTGCAATGGGGACGCCCCCATCGCTGCGAGAGAACTAATTAGCATACCGGTACAAACCGGTATTTTGAACGAACGGCGCGGCGGAGAGCACTTCCACAGGTAAGAGACGAATAGCCTTTCTAAGGGCTATTCCGACGTGGTAACTAGAAAAAAATGTGTTTTAGTGGTAGAATCCCTTTAAATTCTCTTCCGAAATATATGACCTGTCTTATTTTCGGGGGATGTCTTATGGATGTCTTATGCTTCCTTAACGGAGTGCCGGCATGACTGCCAGTTGTAGGTGGTGCAAGAGGTGGTGGTGGTGGGGGAGGTATGCTAGTTACCTTCCCCATCTTCATAGCAGCGCTGGTGCTGCTGTTGGTCATGGTGGTGGAAGTGGTTGGCGGGGCTTAGCAGAGATTAGCGAGGCTTCCGGCGGTTGTGCCGGAGAGCCTCACTTAGTGGGCATTGCAGCCGGCTGAACGCTGTGCTCCGTGTGCACAGGAAAGCTGTCTGCCTCCTCTGCTGTGATACCACTGTTCCGGCTGCTGTGGGATGAGCTGGGAGAGTGGACTCCCCGCAGCATACGATGCTTTCCCAGCTCATCTTACAGCAGCAGGAACAGTGGTATCACAGCAGAGGCAGCAGCCGGCATACCTGTGCACATGGAACATCGTGCACAGTGTTTTTGGGGATGTCTTATTTTCGGGGGGTGCCTTATATTAGGCAATTTAACAAAACCTCCCCCCATGCCTTACTTTTGGGGGATGTCTTATTTTTGGGGAAACAGGGTAGCTCTTCACTGGGGGCACAGAATGTAAAAGCTGAATTCAGCACACTGTTGGCTTTCTAGTGGTGTATAAAACCGCATGTGCCCCAGGAGGTGAAAAGTCCTCTTTAAATGAATTAATATTGAGCTGTTATAGCACAGCTAAGCCACTGCAGAATGTACCAAGCCTTCTGCTTCCAGCTGTGTACGCTAGACTCAGAAATGTTGATCGATGTTGGAGCTGGGTGCCAGTCATTCAATTTAGTTCATGGATAACCTCTTGAAATAAATGAGTCAATTGACAATCATGATATGTACACTTCCCCATTTCTTCCAGCTGCTGATTGATAGATTTCTCCCAATGTGGAGAAAGAGGGAGAAATCGGTCAATCAGCGATTGGAGGAGTTTGCCTATCATAAATCTCACTAGAATCCTTGCTGGTAGCATTGGCCATATGTTGCAGAATTTAAAATGACAGTTTCCAAAAACAAATGTATGCAAGTTACAGCATAAATGGAAAAAGGGAATACTCGGCCATTTGTAGTTCAGTCCATGCGTCTCTTTCACTTTATATCCTTCTTGGCTCTTGCACAGAAAAAACAACTCCCTCGGCTCGGAGCAAGGTAATTAATCAGCGGTAAAAGGACATCCAGCACGGCCATGTCGGAAATATTAAAACTCCTCTTTTATTGGTACATCAATTAAAATTCTTGCACACGCATATTTCAATCATAGAAGTGTATGCGTCAGACTGACGCGTTTCGGAATACTCTTCCTTTTTCAAAGCCTCTTTTTCAAATGCAAGTTACAGACTCATGTATACTGCCTACAGAGAGGTCTGCCCTTTATACAATATTGGTGAATAGATTGGTTGTTACCCAGCTATTCTGACAATATGTATTGTAAAGAAATAGCTACGGGAGTGAAGACAAAAAATGTTTATTTGCTTAATCATTACATGTAATATAGAATATTGTAAATTGTAGAAAATGCTTTCAGGTCTACAGACCCAATGGTGCACAGCTCCTTTATTATTGCTCTTTCTTATGACAATACACCCTCTCTATGTAAATGGCTGATACTAGAGCATGTTTCCACTCGCTTTTCTTATGCACAGTTGTATATTCAGACATCATCACTATCTGTGTACTCCGTTCCAACCTCATACAATTTTAATTCCTATGTTTTTAATGTATAATCTGTGCAGCGTCCTCTTTTCTTTCGTTTAGCATCACTCAAGTTAAAAGCTGCTAAATATTCATTATTTTTTATTATACATTTTACCTTTTTATTTAATACTTAATTATATTTTCTAGATCATAAAAGAAGTTCAAGTTTAGACTAAAGAAATAAGAAAAAAATATTTCTGATTAAAAAAATGTTTTTGCTGGTGGTCCAAGGAAATGAGGGTTTGAAGTCACAAGGGGTAACCTTTTCATTCCCAGGTATTTTAGGGGTAATGTCCGCCTCCTTGATGGTCTGTGGCAACATGTTTGGGGTCTGGTGGTTGACATATCTGTTGAGGCTCCTGCCATGTGTTGTGTGTCCGTACCCTCTCCCATTATGTGCTGCTTCAGGCTTCATCATTGTGTAGTACTATATTTCCACTGAGGTGGCCATTACAGAGAAATACCTTACCATGACCCCCCAGCAAAATCAGGGCGACAACGGCTCCTTTCTAAAAGTGATTGTCTTGAAATTACACTTGTAGGAAAAAAAGTCTGGGATTGTGTTAGTTCACATTTTTTTCAATTTTTTTTTCATGTTTCCACGTTTTATGTATTTCCATCTATTTTTAAATGCTTTTTCCATATAACAGTCTTCATAAAATTGTGAAATTTTGCAGTCCCTACATTGACATGTATGACGATGTTTCCTGCTTTGTACGATTAATTTTACACTTCTGTTGTCAATGCAGATCTACAGCTTAAAATCTTTGACCCCCGACCCAAACAACTAAAGCAGCATCTTCCTTGTAACTTCTATGGTGTTGTATGTGTTTGACTTATGAGTAAGCACCAAATGACGGCTTGACAAGCAATGAGGCACATTTACTAATATTCTATGGCTTTTTTGTGGCATAAATTGGGTTGCAAACCTCATTTTGTGGCTTTTTAAAGGCCAACTAAAATTTTCACAAGTGTAGTGCAAGTGCGCACGGCCAGAGAATGTACTGAATTTATGAGGCATGCAGTATTAGAGAACCAACGTAAAGCTGGAATAACGCAGTGACCATCATAAAACTGTAGAAAACGTGCAAAATAGAAGACTAATGCAACATTGTAGTCCAAGGAGTTTCCTTGTGGGACACTGCAGTGTTTACTTCTCTGACATTGGCAATGTGGGTGATTATGACTGAGCGACAGGTTTGTTGCAATGTAAGAGATTAGACAGGTAAGATTACCAATAACAGCAACTGGACAAAGAAGCTGCAACATAAACTTGCTATGAAAATAGCGTTTCGTAACATAGATTAGGGAATGTGTCACCAACAAATGACCTATTTTTTTTTTTTTTTTTTTAAATCAAGTTTTATGTTAAGAATTTTTTGGGACTTTTTTTTTTTTTTTTTTTTTTTTTTTTTTAGACCATGTTATTTATATTTTTAAAAATCCTGAAGTTCTGACACTGACCACTAAGCCAAATATACGGACTTCCTATTTGCTGTAGATTTCTTTGCAGCAGTCACCTAACTCATCAGCGCACTGGTGAACACAGCTATCATGTATATGTAGATAAGACACAGAATCCACAGTCATGGGGCAACACGGTGGCTCAGTGGTTAGCACTGCAGCCTTGCAGCACTAGAGTCCTGGGTTCGAACCCTGCCAGGAACAACATCTGCTAGGAGTTTGTATGTTCTCCCCGTGTTTGCGTGGATTTCCTCCCATTCTACAAAGACATACTGATAGGAAAAGAAAATGTACATTGTGATCCCTATATGGGGCTCACAATCTACATTAAAAAAAAAAAAAAAAGAATCCACCAGTCACAATAGGAATTTTACTTGATACTTCTATCTCTGTAAAATGACCTCTCCCTGTCTACAAAACTCTCCTATGCAAGTCAATAGGGTCTGCTTCAGACCATTGTTTATATGTCCTAGGATCCATCCTTAGGAAAATGCATAATAATGTATAAAGTTAAAAACATCACCAAATATTTTTAAAAAATGTATTTAACATAGAAACATGATTTAAACAAAAGGTGATTTTCTGATGACACTTTCCCTTTAATCCTAGTGCAGAGTTTCTTTAATATATTGCATCTTTAAGACTAATCCAGATACCAAAATATCTGCTTTATTTATACTTGTTATGGTTTAATTAAAAAACACATGTGAAATTGCAAAAATAGAAAATACATCTGTGCGTTCATCTCTTGGCAGGTTTGAGATTTCAGTTGTTTTATCTTTAAAAATGACTGGAAAAGACTGGGCAAAAATAGTACATGAAATGCAATTTTTTATCTACATTCACATTATTGTTGCTTTTCTGTTATTCTGAGCCATCAGAGCAGCAGTACAATGGATTTCAAGGTTTCCTCTATTAGTCCGAGGCCCCATGTTGCGGAAACACATCTTTTTTTTTGTTGCAGATTTTACTGTGGTTTTTTTGAGCCAAAGCCAAGAGTGGCTACAAAAGAAATGGGAAATCTAAAAGAAGTTCTTATACTTCTACCTTACGCTCAGTCCACTCCTGGCTTTGGCTAACAAAAAACACAGCAAAATCTGCAACAAAAAAAAAGCTGTGTTTCCGCAACGTGGGGCCTTAAGGCTAAGACCCAACGTTGCAGAAACGCAGCTTTTTTTTGTTGGGGTTTTTGAGCCAAAACCAAGAATGGCTGCAAATGGAATCAGAAATATATAGAAAGCTCTTATACTTCTAACTAACCGCAACAAAATCAGCAACAAAAAAAGCTGTGTTTCTGCAATGTGGGGCCTTAGCCTAAAGGGATTTACCAGGTTTAAAAGACCTCCACCAATCCCAAGAACAGGTTCCAGTTCCCCTCTCCTGATGGAAGCTGATCCTGCGCCCTGTTGCTCCATTTCTTTTCACCAGCTCTACAATATAAAATGAATGCAGTGGCAGGTCACATGTTCAGATAGGGGAATCAGACCCCACTCTCAGGATCAGTGGGGGCTCATGATCAATTGGATCTCCATGCAATCATGAAGTTTTCCCTTACTCTGTCAATAGTGCATAAACCACTAAGATTGGTACAACTGTTTTAACAGTGTGTGTGTATATATATATATATATATATATATATATATATATATATATATATATATATACAGTCCTATCGGCGACCATCTAACTTAACTGAACTTGAATTGTTTGTCCAAAATCCCTTCATCCAGGATCCAGGAACTGATTAAAAGCTACAGGAAGCGACTAGAGGCTGTTATCTTTGCAAAAGGAGGATGTACTAAATATTAATGTCACTTTTCTGTTGAGGTGCCCATATTTTTGCACCGGTCAAATTTTGGTTTAATGCATATTGCGCATTTTCTGTTAGTACAATAAACCTCATTTCAATCCTGAAATATTACTGTGTCCATCAGTTATTAGATATATCAAACTGAAATGGCTGTTGCAAACACCAAAATATTTAGAACTAAAAATGATTAAGATTAATAGGGGTGCCCAAACTTTTTCATAGGACTGTATATATATATAATATGAGCTTTTCATCTACCTTCTATTTTTTTAAATGGGGGGGGGGGAGCAAAACCACCCAGAAGATCCTTTGGTAGATCAGAATAATGACAGGCAATTGCAGTGTGAACGTAGCCTCATTATTGATAGATATTAAATGAGTTAAGGAAGTCATGAGGAAGCCACAATGAAAATAATTATGAGGATATTATGAAACGATCTTCAACAAGATGGAATAAAAAAGCTAACAAGCTGTGCATAAATCTATAGTAGAGTTCAATATAAACACCTTTTATAAGACGTCTTACACTAGGTTCACACTAGCATTGGCGTTTCTGTTCTTCAGGTCCGCTTGGGAACCCAAAAAACGGAAACCGAATCTTAAAAAGCAGTTACCCACGGAACCTGTACTGACCTGAATTAGGTCCGTCAGGTTTCCCAAACTATTCTGCATCCTTAATGGGTCAAGGCTAGGTACAATTTAATCCAGAATTTGATCTTCTTGAAAGTCTGATAATCTAGAACGAATTCTCAACAATATAATATGAGATTAGGAAACCAAGAAATTCAAATTATTAAAAAAAAAAGATAGAAAGCTACATCATGTGCAGTCAATCCACAGGCGTAAAAAGAAAAAATACTGTCTTTTGCTTGGCTGCACCTGGAATCACCAGATTTATACGGGATATTTCATGTTTTAATAAAAAAATTAAAAACCTTGAAGAATACAAAAATTTCCTTGTCCCGCCGTATTGTGACACCTTGAACTTTTTTAATATTTCCATTTCCAGAACAGGGTAAGTTGTCCTTTTTTGCGGAACAAGACGTTGCTTTTATTGATACAATGTTTGGGAATATATGAGATTTCAAACGCAAACTAAAGACGCATCTTTTCAGACAAGCCTATCACAATTCCTAATGCACAAAATTGTCTGAACACTGTATAAGCAATGCCGCCCCTGCTATCTCTTGTGTCACCCCCTCTACCTCATAGATTGTAAGCTCTTTTGAGCAGGGCCCTCAGTCCCATTGTGTGAAATGACGTTCTTTGTTATGTATGTCTGTATCTGAACCCTATAAATTGTACAGCGCTGCGGAATATGTTGGCGCTATATAAATAAAATTTATTATTATTATTATTATTATTTTGATCACTTTTTATTCTACTGTATTTTCTTACTAGGTTAACTGGTGAAAAAACTGATTTGGCCATTTTGATTTGCCGCTACAGCATTCACTGTATGGGAGCTATACTTATTTTATTATGATAGTTCAGACATTTTTGGATGTGTGGACTTGACATGTTTATTTTTATGTGTTCTGTAGGGAAAAGCAGAGTCAGATTGCTGATACAATATTTCAAAATTACTTTATTAAAGTGGATTGTAAAATACACTATGACATTGAAGGTCCAAAATGGTGGCACCAATGGCTATGGTTGCACTTCACTATGGCATGTAAAGGGTTAACAGCCATGAATGTCGTCACGACTGTTTGTATCTGTAGTATATAGCCAGCATCCACCTTATATTTCAGCACAGTTAAGAAATTTCATGGGAACACAAGCTAGTTACCAGTGTATCAGTTTCTTGGTTCTTTCTTTCTAATTCTTTATAGGTCTGTTCAGATTAGACTTTCGAGCACACAGGTAGTAATGACACTTTATATCTTCTTCTTACCTATAATTACTGTATTAGCCAAAGGAGAAAACTCTAATAGTGAACTGCAAACTCTTCCGTCCAAGTGAAAGCTCATTTACTCTACTTCTAAAGAGTTTAGAGCCATCATTCTGATGGCCTGGTGGAAGTCAGAAGGTGGCGACATGAGAGTTGTGCATTCACAGCAGCAGTATTATGGGCTGATTTTATTTTATTTATTTATTTTAGGATGTGCCTGGACTCTGTGAGTACAATATTTCAGCTGACTGACTTACCCATTGAATTTCCTGACTGCTGCACTTACATTAATAATGTAGACAAGTTTACACAGCTTCCAATGATTCAATATCATATGTTGCATTAATCATACAATTTTCCTTTGTTTGCTCAGTGTAACATATTTGAACATGACACATTAATAAACATGAATATAGAAAGAAAGTATCTGAACCTCTCGATCATGTCCTTGGGATAGTTCCCACATTCGAGAGCTTCCCATTTCCCGCCTCCCCACTTTGTAGATGGTTGATCTTTCTTCTGAATTGGAGCTGATGTCTCAGCTTGTCTGTGTAGCAATGGTGTAAGCGTATAATGAAAGTTCATTTTGCCAATTCGTCATCTCTACTTATATAGTATAGGTGTGTGTCACAGTTTGTTGAAAATATATTTACAGATCGTAGTTAGAGATGAGCGAACACTAAAATGTTCGAGGTTCGAAATTCGATTCGAACAGCCGCTCAATGTTCGTGTGTTCGAATGGGTTTCGAACCCCATTATAGTCTATGGGGAACAGATACTCGTTAAGGGGGAAACCCAAATCCGTGTCTGGAGGGTCACCAAGTCCATTATGACACCCCAGGAAATGATGCCAACACCTCTGGAATGACACTGGGACAGCAGGGGAAGCATGTCTGGGGGCATCTAACACACCAAAGACCCTCTATTACCCCAACATCACAGCCTAACAACTACACACTTTACACACTCAATACCACCTCTCTGACAGTAGGAAAACACCTTGAAACATGTGTATTTGGCACTTGCAGTGAGGAGAGCTTGTCACCAGCAGTGAATTTGGCCCTTGTAGTAAGTTGAGGTTGGCACCAACATTTGTTTTGAAAATCAGGGTGGATTGAGCCTCTAACCAGCAGAGTTTGGGCAAATTCATGGTGGAGGGAGCCTCTAAACACCCCAGTTTGGGCAAATTCATGGTGGAGGGAGCCTCTAAAAACCCCAGTTTGGACCAATTCATGGTGGAGGGAGCCTCTAACCAGCCCAGTGTGGGCAAATTCATGGTGGAGGGAGCCTCTAAAAAACCCAGTTTGGACCAATTCATGGTGGAGGGAGCCTCTAACCAGCCCAGTTTGGGCAAATTCATGGTGGAGGGAGCCTCTAAAAAACCCAGTTTGGACCAATTCATGGTGGAGGGAGCCTCTAACCAGCCCAGTTTGGGCAAATTCATGGTGAAGGGAGCCTCTAAAAAACCCAGTTTGGACCAATTCATGGTGGAGGGAGCCTCTAACCAGCCCAGTTTGGGCAAATTCATGGTGGAGGGAGCCTCTAAACAGCCCAGTTTGGGCAAATTCATGGTGGAGGGAGCCTCTAAACAGCCCAGTTTGGGCAAATTCATGGTGGAGGGAGCCTCTAACCAGCCCAGTTTGGACCAATTAATGGTGGAGGGAGCCTCTAACCAGCCCAGTTTGGGCAAATTCATGGTGGAGGGAGCCTCTAAACAGCCCAGTTTGGACCAATTCATGGTGGAGGGAGCCTCTAAAAAACCCAGTTTGGACCAATTCATGGTGGAGGGAGCCTCTAAACAGCCCAGTTTGGGCAAATTCATGGTGGAGGGAGCCTCTAACCAGCCCAGTTTGGACCAATTAATGGTGGAGGGAGCCGCTAAACAGCCCAGTTTGGACCAATTCATGGTGGAGGGAGCCTCTAAAAACCCCAGTTTGGACCAATTCATGGTGGAGGGAGCCTCTAAACAGCCCAGTTTGGGCAAATTCATGGTGGAGGGAGCCTCTAACCAGCAGAGTTGGTGGAAATCAGGGTGGAGGGAGCCTCTAACCAGCAGAGTTGGGGGAAATCAGGGTGGAGGGAGCCTAGTATTAGCAGAATTGTGCAACGCTTATGGTGGATGAGTATGAGGATGCGGAGGAATTGGAGAGGTTGAGTACAGACATGGAGTTTCATGTTGGGGTGCTTTACACAGGTGGGCACAAAAATGACGGCTCTACCCAGTGGTGGTTCATTTTTATCAAAGTGAGCCGGTCGGCACTCTCAGCTGACAGACGGGTGCGCTTGTCAGTGATGATGCCACCGGCTGCACTGAACACCCTCTCAGATAGGACGCTGACGGCAGGACAGGACAGCACCTCCAAGGCATATAGGGCAAGTTCAAGCCACAGGTCCAACTTCGACACCCAATACGTGTAGGGCGCAGAGGGGTCGGAGAGGACAGGGCTGTGGTCGGAAAGGTATTCCCGCAACATGCGCCTATACTTCTCACGCCTGGTGACACTAGGACCCTCCGTGGCGGCACTTTGGCGAGGGGGTGCCATCAAGGTGTCCCAGACCTTAGACAGTGTGCCCCTCGTTTGTGTGGACCGGTGAGAACTTGGTTGCCTACTGGAGGAACTGCCCTCCCTGCCGCCAACGTCACATGCTGGAAACATCTCCATCATATTCTGCACCAATTGCCTGTGGCAAGCATTGATGCGATTGGCCCTCCCCTCTACCGGAATAAAAGACGAGATGTTGTTTTTATACCGGGGGTCAAGGATAGCAAAGATCCAGTACTGGTTGTCCTCCATGATTTTGACAATACGCTTGTCGGTTGTAAAGCACCCCAACATGAACTCAGCCATGTCTGCCACAGTGTTAGTTGGCATGACTCCTCTGGCCCCACCGGAAAGTTCAATCTCCATTTCCTCCTCATCCTCCATGTCTACCCATCCGCGCTGCAACAATGGGACGATTCGAAGTTGCCCGGAAGCCTCCTGTATCACCATCACATCATCGGACAACTCTTCTTCCTCCTCCTCCTCCTCCTCCTCCTCCATTAAACGCAGTGAAGCGGACAGATGTGTGGACCTACTCTCCAGCTGTGACGGATCGGATGCTATCCCTAACTCCTCTGTGTGATCTGAGTTATCCCTGATGTCAATCAGGGATTCTCTCAGAACACACAAGAGCGGGATTGTAAGGCTCACCATCGCATCCTCAGAGCTCACCCTCCTTGTGGACTCCTCAAAGACCCGTAGGATGTCACAAAGGTCTCTCATCCATGGCCACTCATGGATGTGAAACTGAGGCAGCTGACTTTGTGGCACCCTAGGGTTTTGTAGCTGGTATTCCATCAAAGGTCTCTGCTGCTCAACCACTCTATTCAACATCTGAAACGTTGAGTTCCAGCGTGTGGGGACGTCGCACAAAAGCCGGTGTTGTGGCACATGCAGGCGTTGCTGGAGAGATTTTAAGCTAGCAGCGGCTACTGTCGACTTGCGAAAGTGGGCGCACATGCACCGCACTTTCACCAGTAGCTCTGGAACATTGGGGTAGCTCTTTAGGAAACGTTGCACCACTAGGTTGAAGACGTGGGCCAGGCATGGAACATGTTGGAGTCCGGCAAGCTCCAGAGCTGCTACCAGGTTCCGGCCGTTATCACAAACGACCATGCCTGGGCCCAGGTGCAGCGGCTCAAACCATATTGCCGTCTCATCGAGGAGGGCATCCCTCACCTCGGAGGCAGTGTGCTGTCTGTCCCCCAAGCTGATCAGCTTCAGCACAGCCTGCTGACGTCTACCAACGCCAGTGCTGCAACGTTTCCAACTCGTAGCTGGGGTCAATCTAACAGCGGAGGAGGAGGCGGTGGCGGAGGAGGAGGCGGTGGCGGAGGAGGAGGCGGTAGAGGAGGAGGAGGAGGGGGGTGTTCTTCTCGTGTCCCTGCCAGGAATGTTAGGCGGGGAGACGAGGTACACCGGGCCAGTTTGGGAAGCAGTCCCAGCCTCAACTACATTCACCCAGTGTGCCGTCAGTGAAATGTAGCGTCCCTGTCCGCATGCACTTGTCCACGCGTCGGTGGTCAAGTGGACCTTTGTGCAAAGCGCGGAACTAAGGGCCCGCCTGATGTTGAGTGACACGTGCTGGTGCAAGGCGGGGACGGCACACCGGGAGAAGTAGTGACGGCTAGGGACGGCATAGCGAGGTGCCGCAGTTGCCATCAGGTTCAGGAAGGCGGGAGTTTCAACAAGCCGGAACGCCAACATCTCCTGGGCCAGCAGTTTAGCGATGTTGGCGTTCAAGGCTTGCGCGTGTGGGTGGTTAGCAGTGTATTTCTGCCGCCGCTCCAATGTCTGAGAGATGGTGGGTTGTTGTAAAGAAACGCCTGATGGTGCCTTTGATGGTGCAGGAGAAGGAGATAAGACAGGACCAGGGGAGGATGAGGTAGAAGTCAACAAAGTGGCGGAGGCAGATGAAGTGGTGTCCTGGCTCGTCCTCTGGAGTGCATCGCCAGCACAGTCAGCAGTGGCAGTGGCAGAGGCAGTGGCAGTGGCGTGAACGGCAGGCGGCCTTTGTCCTGCCGTTGCTGCCTGCCACTGATTCCAGTGCTTGGATTCCAAATGACGGCGCATTGAAGTGGTGGACAGGTTGCTCTTCTCAGAGCCCCTAATCAATTTCGAGAGGCAAATTGTGCAGACAACACTATATCTGTCCTCGGCGCATTCCTTGAAAAAACTCCACACCTTCGAGAAACGTGCCCTCGAGGTGGGAGTTTTTCGGGGCTGGGTACGAACTGGAACATCTTGGGAGATTCCGGGTGTGGCCTGGCTTCGCCTAAGCTGCTGACCTCTGCCTCTAGCTACCCTTTTTGGTGCTGCACCTGCCTCAACATCCACACTACTTTCCCCGCTTGACATCCCCCCTGTCCAGGTCGGGTCAGTGTCCTCATCATCCACCACTTCCTCTTCCAACTCCTGTCTCATCTCCTCCTCCCGCACAATGCGCCGGTCAACTGGATGCCCTGACGGCAACTGCGTCACATCATCGTCGATGAGGGTGGGTTGCTGGTCATCCACCACCAAATCGAACGGAGATGGAGGAGACTCTAGTGTTTGAGCATCTGGACACAGATGCTCCTCTGTTAGGTTCGTGGAATCGTGACGTGGAGAGGCAGGTTGAGGGACAATGAAAGGAGCGGAGAACAGCTCTGGGGAGCAGGGACAGTTTGGGTTATTGTTCTGTAAAGCTTCGGAATTTTGGGAGGAAGGAAGACAAGACTGTTGGGTAATAGGAGGAGAGGAGGCAGAGTCTGACTGGCTGCTGGACAATGTGCTGTAAGCGTTCTCTGACAGCCATTGCAAGACCTGTTCCTGGTTCTCGGGCCTACTAAGGTTTGTACCCTGCAGTTTAGTTAATGTGGCAAGCAACCCTGGCACTGTGGAGTGGCGCAATGCTTGCTGCCCCACAGGAGTAGGCACGGGACGCCCTGTGGCTTCA
This sequence comes from Leptodactylus fuscus, assembly GCF_031893055.1. Classification (NCBI taxonomy): domain Eukaryota; kingdom Metazoa; phylum Chordata; class Amphibia; order Anura; family Leptodactylidae; genus Leptodactylus; species Leptodactylus fuscus. The sequence continues at coordinate 51,260,835 of NC_134271.1, read as the reverse complement.
CTGCTACCTTGCTCCCCAGAACCATTCCCCCGACCTCGCCCACGGCCTCGTCCACGTCCCTTTCCGGGAGCCTTGCGCATTTTGAATTCCTAGTTAGAAATTGGCACTGTATACCAGTAGTAAAAATTGTGGGTGCACGTAACCCCAATATATTCTTTGAATTACCAGTCAGAAACTGGCACTATATGGCAGTAGCAAGAAATGAGGGTATTTGTATTCCCAATATATTCTTTGAATTCCCAGTCAGACAATGGCACTGTATACCAGTAGTAAAAATTGTGGGTGCACGTAACCCCAATATATTCTTTGAATTACCAGTCAGAAACTGGCACTATATGGCAGTAGCAAGAAATGAGGGTATTTATAACCCCAATATATTCTTTGAATTCCCAGTCAGACAATGGCACTGTATACCAGTAGTAAAAATTGTGGGTGCACGTAACCCCAATATATTCTTTGAATTCCCAGTCAGACACTGGCACTATATGGCAGTAGCAAGAAATGAGGGTATTTGTATTCCCAATATATTCTTTGAATTCCCAGTCAGACAATGGCACTGTATACCAGTAGTAAAAATTGTGGGTGCACGTAACCCCAATATATTCTTTGAATTCCCAGTCAGACACTGGCACTATATGGCAGTAGCAAGAAATGAGGGTATTTGTATTCCCAATATATTCTTTGAATTCCCAGTCAGACAATGGCACTGTATACCAGTAGTAAAAATTGTGGGTGCACGTAACCCCAATATATTCTTTGAATTACCAGTCAGAAACTGGCACTATATGGCAGTAGCAAGAAATGAGGGTATTTGTATTCCCAATATATTCTTTGAATTCCCAGTCAGACAATGGCACTGTATACCAGTAGTAAAAATTGTGGGTGCACGTAACCACAATATATTCTTTGAATTACCAGTCAGAAACTGGCACTATATGGCAGTAGCAAGAAATGAGGGTATTTATAACCCCAATATATTCTTTGAATTCCCAGTCAGACAATGGCACTGTATACCAGTAGTAAAAATTGTGGGTGCACGTAACCCCAATATATTCTTTGAATTCCCAGTCAGACACTGGCACTATATGGCAGTAGCAAGAAATGAGGGTATTTGTATTCCCAATATATTCTTTGAATTCCCAGTCAGACAATGGCACTGTATACCAGTAGTAAAAATTGTGGGTGCACGTAACCCCAATATATTCTTTGAATTCCCAGTCAGACACTGGCACTATATGGCAGTAGCAAGAAATGAGGGTATTTGTATTCCCAATATATTCTTTGAATTCCCAGTCAGACAATGGCACTGTATACCAGTAGTAAAAATTGTGGGTGCACGTAACCCCAATATATTCTTTGAATTACCAGTCAGAAACTGGCACTATATGGCAGTAGCAAGAAATGAGGGTATTTGTATTCCCAATATATTCTTTGAATTCCCAGTCAGACAATGGCACTGTATACCAGTAGTAAAAATTGTGGGTGCACGTAACCCCAATATATTCTTTGAATTACCAGTCAGAAACTGGCACTATATGGCAGTAGCAAGAAATGAGGGTATTTGTATTCCCAATATATTCTTTGAATTCCCAGTCAGACAATGGCACTGTATACCAGTAGTAAAAATTGTGGGTGCACGTAACCCCAATATATTCTTTGAATTCCCAGTCAGACACTGGCACTATATGGCAGTAGCAAGAAATGAGGGTATTTGTATTCCCAATATATTCTTTGAATTCCCAGTCAGACAATGGCACTGTATACCAGTAGTAAAAATTGTGGGTGCACGTAACCCCAATATATTCTTTGAATTACCAGTCAGAAACTGGCACTATATGGCAGTAGCAAGAAATGAGGGTATTTGTATTCCCAACATATTCTTTGAATTCCCAGTCAGACAATGGCACTGTATACCAGTAGTAAAAATTGTGGGTGCACGTAACCCCAATATATTCTTTGAATTACCAGTCAGAAACTGGCACTATATGGCAGTAGCAAGAAATGAGGGTATTTATAACCCCAATATATTCTTTGAATTCCCAGTCAGACAATGGCACTGTATACCAGTAGTAAAAATTGTGGGTGCACGTAACCCCAATATATTCTTTGAATTCCCAGTCAGACACTGGCACTATATGGCAGTAGCAAGAAATGAGGGTATTTATAACCCCAATATATTCTTTGAATTCCCAGTCAGACAATGGCACTGTATACCAGTAGTAAAAATTGTGGGTGCACGTAACCCCAATGTATTCTTTGAATTACCAGTCAGAAACTGGCACTATATGGCAGTAGCAAGAAATGAGGGTATTTGTATTCCCAATATATTCTTTGAATTCCCAGTTAGACAATGGCACTGTATACCAGTAGTAAAAATTGTGGGTGCACGTAACCCCAATATATTCTTTGAATTCCCAGTCAGACACTGGCACTATATGGCAGTAGCAAGAAATGAGGGTATTTGTATTCCCAATATATTCTTTGAATTCCCAGTCAGACAATGGCACTGTATACCAGTAGTAAAAATTGTGGGTGCACGTAACCACAATATATTCTTTGAATTACCAGTCAGAAACTGGCACTATATGGCAGTAGCAAGAAATGAGGGTATTTATAACCCCAATATATTCTTTGAATTCCCAGTCAGACAATGGCACTGTATACCAGTAGTAAAAATTGTGGGTGCACGTAACCCCAATATATTCTTTGAATTCCCAGTCAGACACTGGCACTATATGGCAGTAGCAAGAAATGAGGGTAATTGTATTCCCAATATATTCTTTGAATTCCCAGTCAGACAATGGCACTGTATACCAGTAGTAAAAATTGTGGGTGCACGTAACCCCAATATATTCTTTGAATTCCTAGTCAGACACTGGCACTATATGGCAGTAGCAAGAAATGAGGGTATTTGTATTCCCAATATATTCTTTGAATTCCCAGTCAGACAATGGCACTGTATACCAGTAGTAAAAATTGTGGGTGCACGTAACCCCAATATATTCTTTGAATTACCAGTCAGAAACTGGCACTATATGGCAGTAGCAAGAAATGAGGGTATTTGTATTCCCAATATATTCTTTGAATTCCCAGTCAGACAATGGCACTGTATACCAGTAGTAAAAATTGTGGGTGCACGTAACCCCAATATATTCTTTGAATTCCCAGTCAGACACTGGCACTATATGGCAGTAGCAAGAAATGAGGGTATTTGTATTCCCAATATATTCTTTGAATTCCCAGTCAGACAATGGCACTGTATACCAGTAGTAAAAATTGTGGGTGCACGTAACCCCAATATATTCTTTGAATTACCAGTCAGAAACTGGCACTATATGGCAGTAGCAAGAAATGAGGGTATTTATAACCCCAATATATTCTTTGAATTCCCAGTCAGACAATGGCACTGTATACCAGTAGTAAAAATTGTGGGTGTATATAGCCCCAATTCTATTGCTAGGGGACTTGCAGGGTATTTCTGGGGTGAAGGTGGGGGGGCACACCGTTGGAACGGGTATCGGGGTATATATCGGGTATACGGGAATACACTGACAGTGTATTCCATTCAGGATCCTGGGAAAGCTGGGTTGCGGCGATTGAGCCCGTCAGTGCCACGTTACACTGACAAGCTTCTCCCTGGAATTTAGCTCTTACAAGAGCTGTTGGTTGTCTTCTCCTTCCTATCCTAGCCTGTCCCTGCCTACCCAGAATCTAAGCCCTAGCTAGCTGGACGGAAACCTCCGTCCTCGGTGAATTGCAAGCTCAGAATGACGCGAACCTGGGCGGCGCTGTTCTTTTAAATTAGAGGTCACATGTTTTCGGCAGCCAATGGGTTTTGCCTACTTTTCTCAACGTCACCGGTGTCGTAGTTCCTGTCCCACCTACCCTGCGCTGTTATTGGAGCAAAAAAGGCGCCAGGGAAGGTGGGAGGGGAATCGAGTAATGGTGCACTTTACCACGCGGTGTTCGATTCGATTCGAACATGCCGAACAGCCTAATATCCGATCGAACATGAGTTCGATAGAACACTGTTTGCTCATCTCTAATCGTAGTATACCCCTATGTGTCCGTCTGTAGTTGCACCGCATAGATACTTTTAACTAGGGTGACAATAGCAGTTTTGTCTTATATTTGAGGACACATGCTGTTCATTGGTCAGTCTGATCATTGCGGTACTAGGGAATGTCCAGATATATCCTATACAGATAACTTCGTATTTGCTTCTGTGATCTAGGTTTTCTCCCTGGGCTTAAGGCATATCCAGACATTTTTTTCTGTTTATGGATTTCTCACAATGTTTTCAACAGGTACAAAGGTTAATCCTATCTGTATTACTTGGTTTGAGTGTTTGCTCATTCATACTACTGCTGAAGGGGGGATAGGTTCATGTATGTTAGTAGAGTGGGGTAGTACGGTAGTTATGCAATACACGAAAACCACTAATCTATAGGAAATGCCATAATGTTATCATGAGTGAATAACCCCGCTACTGATGAAAACATGTTGGATACTGGCCAATTGCAACACAGCCCCATTCAAGTGATCCTGACATGGCAGGAGATGGCATCCATGGGGCCTTGGGACAACTGCTCTCTCTCAAGCTTTTAAACTCCAGAGAACTATTTGAAGGTTTCCAATACTTGTCTTCTTGCTGAAAGTTCTGCTTTACTTGGTGAATCTGTATGGCTCATTTATACTGTTGGTATAGCACATTGTGAAAAGCTGACTGTATTGTCTGTGTAACCTTGTTAGATGTCTACTGGTGGAATCCTGTTGGCTGCATGGACAGTGAGCGAGACCTCAGTGTTATATGAAGCTGCTTTCAGGCCTTTTCCTATTGTACAGATGAATGTAGCCTTTTCTCTTATGTACGCAGTTCTTTTCCTATTGACTGCCGTCTTGTTGTAGGGAGCAGCTTTATTTGTTCCTGTTTTCAGTCCTGGAATTAAAGAACCATAGAGACAGTAAATTAAAAATCACAACACACAAGGCGGACTGAAAAGGAGAATTGTTAAGATTGTGCAGCAGGTGCCGCCATGATATGGACGTCGCAGCCTGTTCCTCTGCACAGCCCAGCGTGGAAAGGGTTAACCTGCCTTGCAACAGCCGGGTGTGGGCGACTGTTTGACTGACATAGTTGTCGACCAATGGACTCTCGGGCGTGGGCAGCTGGGCTCTTTACTTGTGACCGCCCCTTGCCTATATAAGGGGGCTGGTCTGGACTCCCGGTGCTCTAAGATCAAATCACAAAACCTAATTGCTGTGCGTGCGTGTGCGCGCACGTGTACGGGTTCCAGCCTCAAGAAATGTTAGTTGGCCTAGCTAGCAATATTCCCCCAGTGATAGCAATGCCACTGTTAGTTGGGCAGCATGCTACCTTGTGTGTTTGAGTGGGGAAAATCTCTGTAGGCCTTAGCTAGCTGTGTACGTCTAAATCTGGGTTCACACAGCTAGTTGCTTTGGCAGTAGTTGCCTTGTGGTTGGGTGAAACTGCAGCACACAGGGTTTAGGCGGTCTCTGTCTACGCCAGGAGTTCTTGCTAGACAGTTTAATTGTTGTAGCGGCTGCTCTGACCTGCACAGGTGGCTCTGTGAATTTAACAGAGCAAAACTGGTTCTTTAGTTGCTGGCAGTGACTCTAACTGTCAAACAGTTTTCACACTTAGGTGTTAGCAGTCAGAGTCGGGAGGGCTCCGCAGGTTATTATTTCTTTTAGGTTTTTTTTTAATATATCCTGCTGACCGAAACAAGAATACATCACTGGGTAAAATGACTGGTACTCAAATCAGTAGGGGACTCATCGTACGTGACAAATGTCACTACGGGTAACGACACCTTAACCAGAGCCCACTGATGTGCCATGTATCCACTGAAGTCCAAAGCTGACATAAGCAGGGAGCTACTTGGCACTACGTTAGAAAACGGATTGCAGTGTGCCATCCTTCTCAATAGAACCTAATGCAGCATTTATATGAATGGTTTCTAACCAAGACATCCCCTATGAACTATTTAAAATGGGAATATATTCTTCTTTCAGTTTATTTCTGGTAGTTCTCTTGGGTTTGTATGTTTTAGTTTACTCCATATCAACCATAGTGTGCTCCACTATTTAGTCCAACAACAAATACCTATACAAAACTAAAAGTAAAATAATCAGCGCAACTTTATTATATTAATGTATGTTAAAGTACAAGGAGATAAAACTGACTGATAAGACTGAAGAGTCAAAAAAAAGTAATTCTTTACTATAGGTGACACATAGTTTTGGGTGGCTGTGTGCCCTCAGAGTTTGCAAGTACTGCTCCATTCTCTGTATTGACTGCTGACAACAGCTAATTGGGGAGGGTCCGACCTGATATATCCTTATGGTAGGTCATCAATATTTTTAACCCCTAGACGTCGCCAAGCTACCTTTTTACGTTGCCTTATCTGATGCCTGATGCTGTAGTCACGTTAATTAAAGTCACACCTATGATTTCTAGCTGCTCCTCGACAAGTGACAAGTACCAGCATCTCCATGCTGAAATGACTGTTTGGGAGTTACACTGTGATAAGGAAAGCATTTAGGACTTGTATCATCACTTATATCTACAAAATATAACGTGAAACCGTCTTTGCATTTACACTATGTGAGCAGAAGTAATTCCCTGCCACCCCCTCCCATCAAACTACTTCCTGAATGTTTGCTCAGTCTCAGCAGGGAGCCTAGCTAAATTAAAAAGAAAAATGTTTACAGCCCTCTACTATACTAAACTACTGGCTAATTTACACATGAACCAGGGGTCCAGAAAATAAAACTACAAAATGCAGGGAATAGGGGAAGGGAAAACACAGCCCAAAAGAAAAACTATTATTTTCTAATGTGAACGAAGGGTAGACTCACATCTCTTTGGTTGAGCTCAGTCGCATGGGCTCTGGATATTCCACCGACTTGGAATGTAGTCACACGAAGAAAGGAAATAAAAATGAAGTCCAGCGATTCCTTAAAAACTCTGTTTATTGGTAATTTCTTAAAAACATTCGGATGATCATGCAAGGAAATGGATGGTCTCCATAAAGAAACACTCCTGACTTGATCATCCGAATGTTTTTAAGAATTTACCAATAAACAGAGGTTTTAAGGAATCAAAAGCTCTGCTGGACTTCATTTTTTCTTCCAGAAAATAAGCCTTGATGAATATAAAACTGTATAAAACTTCATTTTTGTTGAAAAACTATATAAATGTGTAGTTCATGTGATCAAAAAAACTAGGAAAGCAAATTTTAATATGTTTACGTGCAATAGTACATATAAAAACAATTTTGTTTTAGGTAAAAGGAGCAAAATTTACTTTTTTGTGTACATTGTATACCATTCTTCTACTTCTAGCGAAAATAAATATTCAACTTATTTAACAAATAAGGCTACGGTATTCGAAATATTCATACTCGATCGAATACTACTAGCTATTCGCAGTAAATATTAGATTCAGAGCCAGCGTTGATTGGACGAATGCTATTCAGTGTATAGCATTCGGCAAATCAAGGTTCTGCAGCAGGCTCGTCCTTGCGTGTCAGGAGAGCTGGCAGCTTGCTGTTACGAGGGAGCTGACTTTTTGTCAGCGCAGCTGCAAGTGCTGTTCAGTTAAAGCGCACAGTTCCCATAGACTATAATGAGGTCCATGCACTTTAACCCCTTCCCGACATGCGCCGTAATAGTACGGCACATGTCGGGTCTGTAACTATGGCGACCGCCCGGGAGCCGGGCGGCCGCCATAGCCGCCGGGTGTCTACTGCTTTAAGCAGTAGACAACCGGCTCTAATGCCTCCGATCGGTCCCCGGACCAATCAGAGGCATTAACCCCTCCGGCGCCGCGGTCAAAGGCGCCGGAGGTGCCATTTTCCCGGCGGCACATGGGCGCCGTTATTTTGGCCGGGATCACCGGCCCCTGGAGCATGCTCCAGGGCTGACGTCCCGTTGCCATGACAGCCGGGAGACTTGTAAAGGCTCCCAGGCTTGTCTGCAAATCCTCTCTTTTGCAGGCTGGTCTATGCAGCCTGCAAAAGAAAGGATGCTTTTTTGCAATGCATTAGCATTGTAATGCATTGCATTAGTGATCAGACCCCCTGGGGTTCAACACCCCTAGGGGGTCTAATAAATGCAAAAAAAATTTTTTAAAAAAAGTAAAAAAATATATAAAAAAATATAAAAAGAATTAAAAGTTCAAATCACCCCCCTTTCCCTAGAACACATATAAAAGTAGTTAAAAACTGTGAAACATATACATGTTAAGTATCCCCGCGTCCGAAATCGCCCGCTCTACAAATCTTTAAAAATATTTTTCCGGTTCGGTAAACGCCATAGCCAGAAAAATAGTCGAAAGTGCCAAACCGCCGTTTTTTCACTGTTTGGATTCTGATAAAAATTTTAATAAAAAGTGATCAAAGCAATAACATTTCCCGAAAATGGTAGAACTAAAAAGTACACCCGGCCCCGCAAAAAAAGACGCCCTATGCATCCCCGTACACTTACGTATAAAAAAGTTACGGCTGTCAGAATATGGCGACTTTTAGAAAAAAAAAAATTTTAACACAGTTTTGGAATTTTTTTTTAGGAGTCAAAATGTAAATAAAACCATATAAATTTGGTATCCCTGGAACCGTACCGAAACACAGAATACAGGGGATATATCATTTTGTCTGCACAGTGAACGCCGTAAAACCAAAGCCCGTAAGAAAGTCGCAGAAATGCATTTTTTCTTCAAATCCACCCCATTTTGAATTTTTTCCTGCTTTCCAGTACATTATATAGAATAATTAATGGTAGCATCATGAAGAAAAATTTGTCCCGCAAAAATTAAGACCTCATATGGCTCTGGGAGCGGAGAAATAAAAAAGTTATGGGGTTTAGAAGGAGGGGAGTCAAAAACGAAAATCAAAAAATGCCATCGGCGGGAAGGGGTTAACTGCACAGCGCTCCTCCTAAACACTCTCCTTCTGCTATTCGTGGACTTAGTGACTCTCTAGTCGAATATTGGTTTCCCCTGAAACGAGCATTTTTTCCAATAGACTATAATGGAATTCGATATTCGATCGAGTAGTCGAATATTGAGGCTCTACTCGAAACGAATATTTCATTTTCGCTCATCTCTACTTGTGTCATGAAAAAAAACATAGAAAAAATTGTTGAGATATGCAAAGCCATTAAAAAGATGTTACTGTGTAGTGCATTCAAAAGTGCTAAATTTGGCCTGAGCATTGGGGCATCAACGACGCTTGGTCCTGAAAGGGTTAATTCCCTGTCATCTAATAATGATGATGATGAGCTGACTCTGCTCATTCTTTGCCAGTCTACACAGAATAGCTGTAAAGTGAGCTACAGGAAATGTCAGCCTATGCCTGCTATAGGGAATAGTGTAAGAACTAGAATATTATTATTGTTGTTGTTTTTATTATTGGCACATGTTTTGGGGGGGGGTTTTCTAATGAGCATAGTCAAAAATAAAAATACATCACTAAACATTTTAATAACAATTGAAATAATGATTTCAATTTCCAATGGATAATTGAAATGACGGTTTAAATAATAGACATATTTTCTGATGCGAATATTTGTCATTTTCTGCACCAGGTTGAAAGGATTGTGGATAAAAGGAAGAACAAGAAAGGGAAATGGGAATACCTGATCCGATGGAAAGGATATGGCAGTAGTGAAGACACCTGGGAGCCGGAGCATCACCTGCTACACTGCGAGGAATTTATTGATGAATTTAATGGACTCCACCTAACTAGAGACACCAGAGACAGGCGAGCCAAAGCTGGAAAGCAGGCAGTGGCTTCAAAGCTCTTACGAGGGACTTCTGTGGACAAAATACCACACAGGTCACCCGACACGGGGAGAGCCAGGGGGACATCACAGAAAAGGAGGAGGATGCATTCATTTCAGAAACAGAAGAAGGTGTGCACTTCCAAATATTCCCCCGGGGACAGATCTACAAAGACATTAACATACAGAACTACTCCCAGTGGACTGCAGATTATGCCACTGAACAAACCCTTGGAGAATGGGGACCCTGCTAACCACACAGAAGATATACACTTTGAGAATGGCACGGAGCAAGAAAAAAATGACCTTGAGGATGACAAAGGAAGACAAGTTTTACCAAGTGGCCTGGAAGTCCATGACTCGCCCATAGTCAATGGAATTGGTAAGGATTTTTTATATTAATAATATGTTCTATTAATAATCTGAAAAACGATGCAATTATCAGAATAGACAAAAAGAAATCCTATCTGCTCAATGTAGATGAAGATTCCAGGAACAAGTGTTACTTTTAACCCTTTTGTTTCAGTGTAGTTATGGAATGTATATAGTAAGATAATTGAAATGTGAATGTTAGCAATGATCTTACCATCACGGGTGGCTCGGATCAGTAATTGATATGGGATAGGGAATTGATGTTTGACCAAGTGTTCCTTGACCCCCATTTAAAGGGTACCTTTGTTTTCAACAAAAGTTGAAACCTCTTAAAGAGGATTTGTCACCAAGTACAAAATATTAAATGCCATGCATCATTCAATTCTAAAATTTGCATTCTTATTTTTATAATCTGTCACATATGCAAAAGATATGGCTTCTGGAACATTCTATGTAAACTAGCTCTTATTCATTAAGTGGATCGAAACATTTTGATTTTCTCATTGAAAATAATGGGTTACCGCCCACTTGGTGAATAAGAGCTATTTTATATATAATCTTCCAGGGGCCGTATTTTTTGAACGAATGTACAGATTGTAAAAATAAAAATGAAGGGACAGAGTGAAAATCGTACGGTATGTGGTATTTATTTTTTTGTATTTGGTGGCAGGTCCACTTTAAGTGGAAGCAGGTTCAGCCCCATCTCATACGGATGGAAAATCTTACGTCATCAATCAAAGACACCTTACAAGACCTGATACTATTGGATAGAATTTCAATCTACCAAGGAATAGAAGGTCCACTAGAATATTAAAGACTTGTAAAGATTGACATTCTGTATACTCCCTGACAGTGCAATCCTTCCCAAGAGAAATCTGAGCACAGTCAGTGCTCTCTGTGGCACATAGGCTGTCCTAAAACTCAGAAGATGCAGGCACTGTGAAGTGTACAGGCAGGAAAACCTGTAGAGGCTATGAAAAAAGATCTGTCACTCTCCTCCCACTTTCCTGTATTACTTTTGAACTTGTTGCTTTTTAAAGGCGGACTTGCCTTAGTAACAGGGAGTGAACAACAACTTAGGAAGGAGGGAGATACCTAGTGTCAGGAACTTTAGAAAAAGGTAAACAAAAAAACGGCTAAATCACATTGTCTATTTAATGAGACTAAGTAGTCTATAAAGTTAGAAACAATTTAAATTGAGTGACAGTTGTGCAGATTATCTTTATGGTATTGTCCGAATAGCAGTCCTATAGAAAACAGTTGAATGGCAACATTCATGTGTGAACATTGTTCTGTTTAAAGGGATTCTACCATTAAAACTTTTTTTTTTGTGTGTGTGTGTGGTTAAGACATCGGAATAGCCTTTAGAAAGGCTATTCGACTCTTACCTTTAGATGTGGTCTCTGACGTGCCGTTCCTCAGAAATACCAATTTTTACCGGTATGCAAATGAGTTCTCTCACAGCGATGGGGGCGTCCTCACCGCTGCCAGAGAAGTGTCGCCAAGCGCCGCCTCCGTCTTCGCCCACCGTGTCATGTTCAATGTCTTCTTCCGGCGCAGGCGCGTAACCTAGCAGAGCAGACTGTGCAGTCGCACAGGCCACAGGAAAATGGCCGCTAACAATACTATGCAAGCCGCCATTTTCCCGTGACCTGTGCACCTGCGCAGTCTGCTCTGCTCTGCTAGAAGTTACAAGCCTGCGCAGAACACATTGAAGATGACGCGGTGGACAAAGAAGGAGGTGGCGCTTGGAGACACTTGTCTGGCAGCAGTGGGGATGCCCTCATCGCTGTTTGAGCGCTGGGGCCTGCCCCCATCGCTGCGGGAGAATGCATTTGCATACCGGTAAAAAACGGTATTTCTAAGGAACGGCGTGGCGGAGACCACGTCTAAAGGTAAGAGACGAATAGCCTTTCTAAAGGCTATTCCAACGTCTTATCCACAAGAAAAAAAAATATATATATTGGTAGAATCCCTTTAAACAGGGACAGGAAATAACATTTCTTGTAATTGGTGGAGATCTCAGCAAAGGTAATCCCAGTAAGTAAACACTTGGCCCCTTTAATACTCTTAGCCCTAAGCAGAATCCTATTTAAAAATGGCAGCTGCAGGCAAATCCTGGTCCTGCAGTTACCCTTAGAAGCCATTGTAACCTAATGACCAATACAATGGTTTGCCAATGGGTACAAGCTGCTGAATTGTTACAAAACAGTCTTCATCCTGAGGGAGTGTTTCTACCCCTTTCCCACCAGAATAGATTTTAGTAATGAAATTATAATAGAAAATCAAACAGTTTTCTTAAAGGAATATTCCTATGAACATAACCATATTTAAATTTTTAGAGAATTAAAAGTTAAACATTTTTTTTAAATAATTTTAAAAATGTGCAGAATTTTAAATATTTTTCTTTAACCATCTAAGTGGTGATAGTGTGCTGGCTTGATCGTGTGCCAGTGGATACAACCATGAATGCAAGAATTTTGTAAGGTCTGGTACTTGTCAAAAACCCAGCCATGATTTCCTTATTGTGGACAGGTTATTAGGCAAAGACACTACATGTATGAGAAGATAACCCAACCACAATAAAGAAATCGTGGCTGGGTTTCTGACAAGTTGCAGACCATAGAAAGTTCCTGCATTTATGGCTGTAACTAGCTGCTGATAAACACAACAGATGTCCAAGATGGGAACAGAAAATCTTTAAAATGCAGCAAATTATTATTTTCAAAGCATTTAAGCATGGTTATGTTCATGGGACAAACCCTTTAATAGAGTTAAGTGATTCTTTACATGTTATATGAAAGCTAACTTTACATTGTTTTACAATGATGATGTGAAGTAATTCCCCCCAAAAAAGCACTCCCAGTGGCCATGTAGGCTAAATTCCAAAACAATAAATTGGCAAGGACATCTCCTGGGCTTCGAGTTAGACGCAAAGGTCTATTGTCAAAAGAAGGTTAACTGTTGAGTTAGGCTAGGTTCACATCTGTGTATCGGTCTCCATCATTATGGTCCAATAGAGGACCTGAATAAAGGAGGTGCCTGCCATTTTTATATTGAAATCATTGAAGAGAAAAGTCCTACGTGCAGGACAACGGAGGCTGTGGCAGATGTGAACCTAACCTTATCTTCTGTTCCCAGTGTTCCACAATAAGGCCTGCACCTACTGTGCAATTTAGGGATTGCTGCCTGGAAATTGTGGTTGGACTTCCAAACTGCAATAGAAGTGGATTCCAATTCTAAGATGGGGCAGTTTAGGGGCAGCAGATCATGTGGTTTTTGTTTTGTTTTTTAAGTTTTACCATTTTAGAGCATAGAAACCAGAGATTAATTTCAGGGAGCAATTCAATACACCACTGTACTTGGATGTGGCATATCCTTGGGATAGGCATCACCTAACCTCAGCATCGCCAGCTCTTTGCTCTGGTCACTGACTACCTGTGGTGAGAGCAGCTGTATCTGCTAAATCGCTTCCACGTTACAGCTGTATTACACAAATGTACAATGGAACTAACTGCTGGAGTCAGAAAATACTCTCACTTCAGCAGATCAACCCATAAGACATTGTGATCAATATTGATCATGGCATCTGGGTGCTTAGCAGCCCCTCCTTTCACCTCCTCGCCCCCACTCCTGTGGTGAGATCGCAGGATTCCAAGGGGTTGCCATGGCAGTCAGGCGGCCAATCAGCAGCCTCTTAGCTGTCATACATAGATGAACAATATCTACCACTTCCTCGAGCATATTCAGCTGTCACCACTGTGTTGCCGAGCACATTACACTGATAAATCACATACTTATATATTTTTGTATTTTTGTTATGTTTGTCACTTTTTGTACATTTGTAAAAAAAATAACTTTGAAGCAAATGCTAAAAACAAAGGCAGTGATTGGGTCAAAATGCTTACTATGCCCCTTAATAAATTCCTTGAGGAGTATAGCTTACAAAATGGGATCAATTCGCTGGAAATTCCAGTTTACTGGCACCACTGGGGTCTTCAAAATTATCATGACATTGAAAAACCAGCTCCTCGAAATCTACATAAAGCACAGCTCTTCTTCCCTACTAGGCCCAGCTGTGTTCCCAAACAGCAGTTTACACCCTCAGATAGGGCATTGTTGGTACCTGGGATGATAACTAAGCCCATGTTGCAGAAAAGCAGATTTTTTGTTTCGATTTTTTTTTTTGATCCAAAACCAGACTTGGGTTGAGCAGATGACACCTGAAAATCATTCCAGCAAAATCTGGAGATGAGGAGCGCCATGGTAGGGCTAGAGAAAAAATCCAACTATGTTGGAATCATTGGAAAATTATTATGAAACATTATAGTTTATTTTATTATTGCACATTCTCCCCTTTCCCAAGTGTTTAACAACTATTAAAAAAAATTAAAAAAAAAATAAAAACCTTTTTAAGCTGAGTTTAGAACATGGTTCTAAATAATAGTTAGAAAGAACTACAATTCTTAAAGGGGCTCTATCAGCAAAATCATGCTGATAGAGCCCCACATATGCGTGAATAGCCTTTAAAAAGGCTATTCAGGCACCGTAAATGTTATATTAAACTACCCCCCGTTTTAAAATAAAACCCTAAAAAAGAATGTGATCTACTTACGCATCGTGCACGCTGGGCGGGCATTCAGGGTGTGTCGTCTTCTTCATCCATGCCTCTTCTTTCTCCGATGTCCTCCGGTCCCGTCCTCCTCCGGCGCTCGCGAACTGACATTGATATAAAAAAATGGCCTGGGCGCATGCGCAGTAGCATGCGGCTTCTACTACGGCTACTGCGCATGTGCCCAGGCCATTTTTTTTAAAATCAATGTCAGTTCGCGAGCGCCGGAGGAGGATGGGACCCAAGGACATTGGAGGAAGAGGAGGCGTGGATGAAGAAGACGGCGCACCCTGAATGCCCGCCCGGCGTGCACGATGCGTAAGTAGATCACATTCTTTTTTAGGGTATTATTTTAAAACGGGGGGGGGGGGGGGTATTTTAATATAACATTTACCTTTTTAAAGGCTATTCACGCATACGTGGGGCTCTATCAGCATGATTTTGCTGATAGAGCCCCTTTAATAGCAAATACCATATAGTCCAACATCTATATCCAAATGATGACCTCACAGTAAATCTACAATAATGGTACCATTTCCTGGCAAACCCTGTATTGTAGCTCTATGGTGTTCTGACCTGTTCATTAATCTACTTTCCAGTTAATGTAGTCATTTGTAATTGCCAAGCAAGATACAATGTCTTAAAATTATGATTCACAAATACTATTGATATGCCGGGGAATTCCATGCCATGCGACTCTTGCGGCAAAGTTGTGTTCACAGACTAAACACAAGGAATAAAATGATTTCTGTGTCATAATGATTTTTTACTTAAATGATGCAATTGAAGCAGCAGAACAAACTGGAATTCGTCCAAAGATTTTGCTTCAAGCTGTGGAAAATACCTGAAAATCGATACACAATGACTGGTACAGCTGCAGTATTATTAGGTTCGGAAATCATCACTACTTATTTGTACGTCACAAGCCATTCATTTGGCCAACTCGTATACCCCAAACTCCATGTAACTTAAAATAATGTGCGTAATAACTTATACAATGGGTGCATCAAGTGAGGTGCAGCATCCGGTTGTTATCCTGTTGGGGTATAAGGAATCTGTAAGAAGGAAATAAAATCTGTTTGCAGCCTATGGCCCAGATTTACCAACAGTTACACAGTATAACGCTAGATAGGCCATGAAAATGTATCCGATTTATCTAAATCTAGCCTAAATTTATTCCACATTTGATTTACTTTGAGCCAGAAATTTATTACAAAATTTTAGTGCCGTTTTGGAGCATCTAAGTTGAGAATACACAGCCACATTTCTAGAAAGTTGAAAAATTTTAACCCCAGCTAGATGCGGCAAAAATTTTCCACATTGTGCCAAAGATACACCATATTTATTTTGATGTCTAGTTGTAACCAAAATAGTTAATCGAGGCCTGTATCTTACAATCTAGTATGTTCCCTCAGCTATAAACCTTAGAAATGGCCCTTTTGGGGGATATTGCATTCATCGTATACTAACGCTTTCCTATCCATAGTCTTTTATAGATTGTAGAATCAGACTGCTGGTCACATGTATCAATATCAGGACAAATCTAGCAGAGATTTCAGAGTGAAAGTCAATGAAATAGCCTGATAAGAAGAGGAAGAAGTTTGTTTTTTTTCTTATTAGATTTATTACAAATTTATTCTTATCTGTACTATTGATTTATGCAAAGTTTGTTGAAATCATACTGACCATTTAAGGAATCAATGCGTCAACCTGGATTACAGAAAACATCCCAAAAAAGGATCAACCCTCTCATAGAGATTCTATTAACAATTAAAAGCAATTCAGACAGTAAAACATTAGTGCAACTTCATAATGTCTATCTAGGCCATAATATTCTGAATAAAATGAGGGTGGTCGAGCCCCTTAACACCATCACATACTTCTACCTCAACACCTATCTCTAGGCCAAAATACATTGTAACAATACGGGAATAGCTGTTATGTATATATTGCATTTAATGATCCATTTGTATATTTACTAGTGCAGGATACAAGCTGTGCATATATTTTACATGTTACTAAAATATATTTTTAAATTTAAAGGAGAGTCATTGACAAATGGAGGACTAACCCCACACAGTCCAGTCAAGCGGAAATTAGACTTGGAAAAAGACTGCGTATTTGATAAAAGATTGAGGTACAGCGTCCGTCAGAATGAAAGTAACTGCCGATTCCGGGACATAGTCGTCAGAAAGGAAGATGGCTTCACACACATCCTTCTGTCGAGTCAGACATCGGACAATAATTCCTTGACACCTGATGTAAGGAGTGCATGAATCCTTTGTGATTAATTAAATGTTACTATCTTTTTAATGGGGCTAGTTTGGCATAGTCTATGTTGGGATATTAAAACTTTTTGTATCATTTTAGTGAGTTTTGTGTTTTAAACATTGATAAGATATCAACTGTATTTGATGGGTGAAGGCCCGAATCCTGAGACCATCTTCCTTATGATAATGAGTAAATTGGAAGACACTATACTGTGGATGAATGTCTTCATTTTAGATACACTTACGATCTTTAAAAACAACTGTTTAAACTGAGTTGTTCCTCCAAGTAGCGATGTCATATCCATTGAGATGTAAATATGGCAATCCGTTTTAGCACAGCCCTGTGACTTTAGCTCTTCTGATCTGATGACCCTCTTTTGATTTGGCCAGTTGAAGTTTTATGTGTCCTGCTAGAATAATGAGAAATGAGCAGTGCTCAAGTACAAGATGGCTTCAGTCTATGGCTGTAACAGGTTACTGCTGTTACCAGTTACATTCCCATGTCACAACAACCTTCACAGGACAAGGTAGTACAGATATCCTATTAATATTATAAATGTGAAAGTTTGTGAGTTTGGATGTTTGTGAGTTTGTGTGTTCGGATGTTTGTTAGTCAATCACGCAAAACCCGCTCGACCGATTTGGCTAAAATTTTCCACAAACATAGTTAATACACCCCATTGCGCAATAGGCTACTTTTCGTCACAATAGCGCACATACGTTTTTCCCAGGACCCCCACAAAACCCAAACTCACATCACTATCTCTGCAATCTCACACACTTTGGACCATAGCAAGCCACAAAATTCATATTGCCCTCTGCAGCCTCGCCCCTAACACCACACAATCACATATACATATACTTCACCACTTTGCCCCTCACCTTACCGATACTCCAGGAGGCTACCTCTTTAACGCTCCGGAGCAGCCATGTTTGCCAACCCCCACCGCTCTGACAATCCGCGACACCGCCCACCCATGTCAATAACCCTAGGCGGTCTAATAAATGCAAAAAAAAAGTTTTAAAAAAAAATTAAAAAAAAAAAAAAAAAAGGATTAAAAATTCAAATCACCCCCCTTTCCCTAGAACACATATAAAAGTAGTTAAAAACTGTGAAACACATACATGTTAGGTATCCCCGCGTCCAAAATCGCCCGCTCTACAAACCTATACAAATATTTTTCCTGTTCGGTAAACGCCGTAGCGGGAAAAATGGTCAAAAGTGCCAAACCGCTGTTTTTTCACTGTTTTGATTCTGATAAAAATTTGAATAAAAAGTGATCAAAGCAATAACATTTCCTGAAGATGGTAGAACTACAAAGTACACCTGTTCCCGCAAAAAAAGACGCCATATACATCCCCGTACATGCACGTATAAAAAAGTTACGGCTGTCGGAATATGGCGACTTTTCAAAAAAAAATTTTTTAACACAGTTTTGGATTTGTTTTAAGGGGTCAAAATGTAACTAAAACCATATAAATTTGGTATCCCCGGAATCGTAACGAAACACAGAATACAGGGGACATGTCATTTTGGTTGCACACTGAACGCCGTAAAACCAAAGCCCGTAACAAAGTCGCAGAAATGCATTTTTTTCTTCAAATCCACCCCATTCTGAATTTTTTCCCTGCTTCCCAGTACATTATATAAAATAATTAATTGTGGCATCATGAAGAAACATTTGTCCCGCAAAAATTAAGACCTCATATGGCTCTGGGAGCGGAGAAATAAAAAAGTTATGGGGTTTAGAAGGAGGGGCGTCAAAAACGAAAATCAAAAAATGCCATCGGCGGGAAAGGGTTAACTTCAAATACCTCTGTCCCAAAGTCACTATGTAAAGTTTCTCACAACACCGTATAGCAGCTCAAATACAAATTACCTTCAACACAAAAGTCTCACGTATTCTCTGAATTACAGCAACAACAATATACAAACTTACATTTCATATCCCATACCTTATACACAGTACGAAAGCCTTACCCATGCCTGTATATACCCACTGCTACAATCACTGCAGACGAAGTCGTGGGTACCAGCTAGTTAGTAATAATTTATAATGATATTGATGCATCTCTGGTCACAGCTGGTGCAGGGACTCTTTCAGCAATGAAGAGTCCCTGCACTATGAACTATGAAGGGTTACTGAGGGTCATTCACATTAAAAAAAAAAACATAGGCCGCAGTACAGTCCACAATGGCAAAGGGACAAAAATGAGGGCCTTCCCACCCTGCTCATGGTATGCTATTGCTGTTGGTTGTTATTGGCTGTTTATGAGCAAGTAGCCAAAGCCTATCATTACCAGGGTGGGAAGTCCCATCATTTTTGTTCCTTCTCTGCCTGATAATAGCAGCCTGCAGCTGCCCCAGTGTACAACCATCACATCAGAAGGTGGGGTACTGGCTTCTTCCTGGCTATTCCTTGTACCTCTGATGGCAGTAATTGCTGAGGTAAAAATGGGGAGTGTTAAATAGCAAAAATGGGCAACTCTAAGCTTCCCTTAGTACTGGATGCTGTGCATTACTAAGATGATAGTAAGCAGCACTTTAGCAAGGACACTAAAGTGGTAATAAAGTATTAAAAAAGTACAAACTCTTATAATTAAATAAAAACTCCCCATCCCTCTTTGATCATTTTATGTTTATAAAAAAACTAGACTAGGCAACCTAGTCTCTGAAGTCATCTGAATATTTCCAAAAATTCATAGCAAAACCAGTTCAAAACAAACTGATGCGCTCATCCATGCTATATCTTTATGCCTGTTTGTTGAAGGAGTTCTCCACTTTCTTATATTGATCTGCAAGAGTCTGACAGAAACTGTAGTGGTAACTTTGTCTTTGGGGCAGCACTTCAGTATCTAAAGCCACTGCTTAAGTTGTTATGGCACGTGAGCAATGTGGCTCCCGCTATATAAACATTACCAGAAGCCACGCTGTTACAGAGCAGATGGGGACCCCGGCACCCAAGAACCTCAAACATCTAATATTATTGGCCTAACCTAAGAATAGACCATTAGTATTAGAAAATGAAAACCCCTTTAAACCACTAGAAATCACATTATTTTAAACAGTCTTACAAGCAGGGAGCCCTGAAAGACTATGTTAAATCCATTGTAGTACAGGCAGGATAACAAAGCACAAGAGTCTTTTTTTCTCAATTTTAAGCTGTGTGAGACTATACAGTCCAGTCTTATAGTTGACTTTAACTGAGTGATCTTGCCAGAACTGTATTCTTCGCGAATCAGACTTGCAGAAGTCTGCTTGAATAGAGAAGGGGGCAGAGGCCTCTGGGCGGAAAAGCCCAGCCCAAAAATTGCCAGTAAATCACTTGATATTCTAGCAGTGGCCATGAGTTAGATGTCCACCATCTCTCACAAAAAGGGCAATAGTAGGCCAAACTATGTATATGACATGTCCTCACATAAAAAACAAAAAAACTTTGCAAGTCTTCAGTAGGTGATACCTTTTTTAATGGCTAACTCATAATGATGACAGAATATGACGTTTCGAAGCTTCCTCTGAGCTTCTTCTTCAGATATAACTAAAAACACATATGTCCTCACATGACATAATCCTCTATGTACTTTGACTTTTAACTTCTCGCAGTAGACTTGAGCCTCTAAAGCCCTGCCAAACTCCTGCATGACAAAGGGATTTTCTTTGAACCACTGTTAAGTTCTGCCCCCGAATACCTTGCACTGGTCGTAACACAGTGTAGCAGTATAACATGGACTGTTCCTTTAATTCAAAATGAATAAACTTCGTATTCCATTAGGTATAATTAATCCCTTTGCCTAAATGTTAAAGGAGGATTTGTATCACTAGGAATGCAAATGATCACATTCTCCAAAGTATCTTCATCTTGATTTATAGGACAGTGTTTAACAACACAACCAAATCCAAAAGCGTTACCAGTCTCAAAAGCTAACACAAATGCCTGGAATATTGTAATATAGAGCAGAGTTACTTTGGGTTTAAAGGGAGCTGCACACATGGGATGAAAACCGACTGAATGAAATGGGGGAATTGGTCTAAATACATGAAAGTTCTGTATAAAAGACAAGTGAGGTTTCCATGACAACAAGCACTCTTGGGATTTTTCACGATCCTTAACAACCACTGTCGTGATCACACAAGGAGCGTGGTATTTGTAAAGCAATCTGTCAGCAGCTCCTCTCTTGTATTGCTCTGCAAATGGAATTAGCGTGTCATCGACATGGCATCGTAGAGTAAAATAACTTCATCCTACTTTATCATTCCCCGCCATTGAACCAGCAAAAGCATATGTACTATAGAGGCAACCCATGAAGTCGATGTGATTGGGTTATTCCAGAATGATGGAGTCGTGATTTTAATGGGTATTGAGAGACTGCACAGGGATGTGGTTTCTACAGATGCTGAATTGCTAACAATTTTATAGAGATGAGCGAACAGCCGATCCGAACAGCACACACCCATAGAAATGAATGGAAGCACCTGTGACGCTGACTTTGCCGGCGGCCGGCCGGCGTCACAGGTGCTTCCATTCATTTCTATGGGTGCGTGCTGATCGAATCGGCTGATCCGAACAGTGTTCGCTCATCTCTACGGTAACAAACAAGATTTGGACAGTAGTACCAGGAAATCTCTTCTTTCTATGTTGTGGGGCCCCAGAATTTTTGTACATGCCAGTGAATATACAGTAAAAATGTTGATGTTGTCAAATATCCCAGTACTGATTTGCCAGGAAATTACTCGATGCAACAGCAGCGACCATGAACTGTGTTTCTGCCATCTTTCACAGAGAGGCCCATAGCAGGCAACTCCATGTATGTGACATAACTTAATACGCCGATTCTGCTCATTGGCCCATATCTCACAGCGCTGTAGTCTTGAGGTGCACGTGGTAACATTCAACTTTTTTGTCTTCAGATTATGAAAGAGGTCCGACGGGCTTTGTGCAATGCTTCATCCGATGACAGTAAGCTCCTGCTACTCAGCGCTGTTGGGAGCGTTTTCTGCAGTGGTCTAGATTATTCCTACCTTATTGGGAAGTTATCTACAGACAGGAGAAAAGAGAGTTCAAGAATTGCAGAAGCTATAAGGTATTCAAAGGTTGTCTGTTCTATCCCAAGACATCTGGTCATTAATCCTGTAGCCAAGCTCTGAGTGTTTTTATGTCTTAAAGGTGTGGCAGTGCCATAGATTCAATATGTTTCATGAAAAACTGGTTAAAACCTAGTATCTCCAAAATTACAATTGTAACGGGTTGTCACCGAACTTTTCAAAGCTCTTGGAAGGGAAATCCACTTAGATATGTCATATTGTATCAAAGCTATCACAACTGGTTTAGTAACCAGCTACTAATCAGACTGAACAGCATGTTGTAAATGCAGCATCCCCAAAAAGGTGCCCCATTAATGAGCTGTACGTGAAGTTGACATTTGTTGTCTTATTTTTTTATTTTTATTGAAAGTTTTTCATAACAAAACACACAGTAAATCAACAATATGCTATCAAATATGTCGTCTTATTTCTAGAACCAATGATGGTTTCTTATGTTTCCTCAGGGATTTTGTGAAAGCATTTATCCAGTTCAAGAAACCAATTGTTGTGGCTATCAACGGCCCAGCCCTTGGCCTAGGGGCATCTATTTTGCCACTATGTGATATAGTATGGGCAAGTGAGAAAGCGTGGTTCCAGACTCCATACGCTACTATCCGCCTGACTCCAGCTGGTTGCTCCTCGTATACCTTTCCTCAGATACTTGGTGTTGCTCTGGTGAGTTCCTTATAACTCGGATATTATTCTTTTCCTTACAAGTCAGTGGAAATAATGGAATGTTTCTTTTACATATATAATAAGTAACACATTTATTTAAAGCTTAATATTAATTAGTTCATTCCTTTTTTAGCTCATTTTTTATCATTGTGACCAGGTACTATCATGGTTGTTCACACAATTCTATTTTATCATCTATTTATCTTGGTATCTGTTATTTTTTTTCTTCATGTAAAGACTATGATTCCTTGGTCTAAAATTATAGGAATACAAAAACAACATTTAATACAAATTAAGATACTACATATCTTTATATGTAATGGGTTTGTGCCATGGAAATAGATAATTCAATATTCTCTCCCGATATGTCATGTATATTGCGCTCATGAAATGTTTGTCCTATAGGCCAATGAGATGCTGTTTTGTGGAAGAAAGCTGACCGCACAAGAGGCTTGTAGCAGAGGGCTGGTGTCCCAGGTCTTCTGGCCTACAACATTCAGTCAGGAGGTTATGCTCAGAGTAAAAGAAATGGCTGCCTGCAGTGCTGTGGTAAGAGAGTTTGCACAGTAGATGAAACTTGCCCAAATCCAACAATTTCAGTAACAATGGTCCACTATCTTATGTGTGCCTAGGTATCTATGTATGGATTTCAACTTGCCTAATCCATTCTTCCATTGGGAGATATGCTGCTGCGAAGGGTCTGACAGTAGCTTCTTCCCACTAAAAATACTTGAATACTTGGGGGTATTTAGGTTAAAGTGTTCTTATCATTTTGTACCTTTGTCTGATCTGAGAACTAGAGATGCAGGGAGTATGCTGAGTGGTGACTATATAGGTACAATAAGGCTATGCTTCTAGTGTTTCTGATATTGCACAGAAAAATACTACAGTGCGTGTCTCTTGGGATTTGGCCAGATATGACCACTTCATAGCGAAGTCCAAAGCCCCATATGGAGGTTAAAGATTGAAAACTAAGACATTTAGACTAGTTAGGTGACACAATGGGTCCACAACCCACTGGCACAACAGGAAAAGTGGACCACAAAAAAATCTACCTCACTACTACAAATATTTAATACAACAGGGGTCCTCAAACTTTTCAAACAGGGGGCCAGTTCACTGTCCCTCAAACCACTGGAGGGCCAAAATATAGTTTAAAATAAATTTAAGATTATAGGCTCCTCAGTACGCCCCCCCCCCCACAGTATTATATACCGCTCAGTCGTCGTCGTCCCCCACACTGTATTATACACTCCTCAGTACCCCCCCACACACACACACACTGTATTATATACTCCTCAGTACCCCCCACACACACACACACTGTATTATATGCTCCTCAGTACGCCCCCCCCCCCCCCACAGTATTATATACCGCTCAGTCGTCGTCGTCCCCCACACTGTATTATACACTCCTCAGTACCCCCCCACACACACCCACACACACATATGTAACCCCCTCACAGGAGTTACTAATGGTTATTTGGCCATAGAAGTGCCTTACATGTTATGATGGATTGTATATGTTGCCATGTTTATTCTGTATTCATTTGTGTAATGTTGTTAAGCTATTGTTCTCTGGTATCACTTGTCCTAGTGAGCTGTGGTCTCCATAGCAACACACACTATAGTGAGTGGATCTGTAGCTGGGACAGGAAATAGTCATAGCAGAGAGAGGAAGTAGTATTCTGTAAGAGCCAGGGAAGGAGAAGCAAGGAGAAGTGTGGAGAGGCCATCTTGTGTTTCAGACGCTGTGTTGTGAGGATTGCCACAGCAGCAGCAGGGCAGAGAAGCTGTGTGACAGCGCCCCCATCACTATCAGTAAGAGGACAGGATTATATCAGGCTAATGCTAGGTTCACACCTGCGTTCAGGGTCTCCGTTCTGAGCTTTCCGTCTTCTGCATGCCAGAAATCGGAAAGCTCAGACCGGGTCCGGCCGTGAGCGTTTTCTGCTCTCCGCCGCGAAACCGGATTTTTTTATCCGGACACAGAGTACTGCATGTCCGACTCTGTGTCCGGATTATAAAACCCGGTTTCGCGGCGGAGAGCATAAAACGTTCACTGCCGCGCACGGCCGGACAGCTTTCTCACCCATTCAAATGAATGGGTGAGAGAGACTCCTGCAGGTTTCCGTCTCCTGCCTCTGTTTTAGGCAGGAAACGGAAACCTGAATTACGGAGTTCACAACGCTGATGTGAACGAGCCCTAAGCAGAGCTATAACCCTGGCAGCCTGCACCTACCTCTACAAGGTAACTGAACTCCTGCAGAAGTTCCAGAAACTGGATCTGCAGCCATCTTAGACTCTCTGCTAATACATGGGAAGGTGTCATCCAGCTACAAGCCACTGTGCCACAGCTCACTGCTACAGGACAAGTGAACCAGCAGATGCCTATTACAATAAAGCAGTGAGCACTTCTACTGATCCTGGCCTGGACATTGCCTTCCTTGTAGCTAAGCCCTGGGCAAATGCTCTTTGTTGGAGTAGAGCACTGGCACCCACATCACCATCTCCAGTCCAGGGACCAGCGGGTGTCTCAATACTCCAACTGGCGTCACATCTAACTGACTCTGCCTATTACCCTGTGCACCTCTCCTGGGAGTTCTGGTGCCTATAAGGTCACCGTGACAGTCAGCCTCCTGCACGGTTCTCCCGGGGTGGTCGCACATACACTGTATTATATACTCCATGAAGAGCGCTGCTGCGCGTCCTTCTCCTCCAGATTGCAGGAGCAATGACGTCATCGCGCCTGCATCGGGGCAGAGGTCACTCTCTGCAGTCAGTGTAGGCCGCGCAACCGCATTTTCATTTGCACATACAACTGAAAGCAGTGATCAGCTCATTATCAGGAAATCGGATTCCCCGTTAGTGAGCGATCCAGGCAACAGCGCGCGGGCCGGATAAATGGCCTCAGCGGGCCGTAGTTTGAGGACCCTCGTAATACAAGTTAAAACCTCAAGTTGGTGCAATATACAGTTCTGTTTAAATTGTAATATCAAATATAAAAATATTGATGATCCTGAAGCCATTATCAATAAAATTTACCCTGGAATCGCCATATATTCTGTTCTGGTTCAGTGTTAGTATAGAGTCTGCTTAGGCAATTTACATTATGGGAAGTGGTGGTTCTGCATCATACACTTTGCAGTGCTCAATAAAAATAAATGTCCCAATGAAGTATAGAAACAAAGCCAAGATATTCTAAATGTTTCTGATGACAAACTTGTTGACAGTTTTCAATAGCAACCAACAGACATATGAATAGATTACATAGAAACATAGAAGATTGACCGCAGGAAGGGCCACATGGTCCATCTAGTCTGCCCTTTTATCTTGGGATGGACGTGTCTTTATACCAGACATGCTTACAGTCACTTACTGTAGATTTCTCAACTACATATGTTGGAAGTTTGTTTCTCATTTCAGCTATTCTTCCAGTGAAATAATACTTCCTGACATTGCTTCAGATCCCCCCCCCCAACTACTGCAACACAGGCCGCAACTCAAAATCACTACAATATCAGTAATGTAGCGTGCTTACAAATGGATTGACTTTTGTATAACATGCAAAAGTATCAGGTATTTGATCTATTCTTATCACAACTGTGGATGACTATATCAGCTGTTTCCATATCTTATAGAAGTGAAAAGTTCTGCACTATTAGCTGGCTTATAGGCGTTTGCATGCGTTCTGAATGATATGGACAGTTGAAGTATTTTCACTTGTGCCCATCAGTAGTATATTGTCACCAAGTATAAAACGGACAACCATATTTTATATAAAAATGGAGCGCCTCTTTGTTTTTCAGGTATTAGAGGAATCCAAATGTCTAGTGAGAAGCTTTCTCAAATCTGTACTGGAGGACGTGAACGAACGAGAGTGTCAGATGTTGAAACAGCTCTGGAGCTCTCCCAAAGGCCTGGACTCTTTATTCAGCTATTTACAGGACAAAATCTATGAAGTCTGACTCCAAGCATAGTCAGACCAGAGAAAGGGTTTTGTTCCCACTTCCGTCTTCGCGCCTGCGGTAACCTTGAATGAGGTTTGGGACACTATTGTGAAGGTGCCCAGAATTATGCAATGAGGTATTCCACGGAATCTGTCCTACTGCTTCCACGTAATTTTTTTTTTTTTTTGTTAAGTCACATTAAGTGGTATAGGATATCGAAACCATATACAATGTACTCAATAATGAAACTTCCATCTCTACAAAAAAAAAACGTAACATTCCATCTGCCACAAAGCACCTTCTTTTCAGCAGAATTTCTTACTGTGACCGTCTTTTCACTTAAAATACAATGACAAACATCCGCAAACATAGTTGAAGTAATAATGTGAGAATTGCACTTTGTATCTATTTTTTTAATTATTTTCTTCCTCGTACTTAGGTATTGGATGATTTGTGTATATAGTTGGTTCTGCTGTTTGGGTTTTGTTTTCCTGTTTGGTCATGTAACCAGATAATTTATTGAATTTTTTTGCTTTCAATGGGTAGATATGAAATATTACTTTGATACCGTAATTACTTTATTACAGTTCTGCCCACCTCTTTAATAGTAATAATAATATTAATGATAATAATGCAGTACGTATTGACATATGTTGTACCACCAAAAACAGGACTGAAAAGGAGACCTGTTACATGAAGTGACATGGACACCTTTTACATGTTTAGTAAAGAGGAAATATGTTTTTGTATTTATTTAAGAGAACACCGCCCAAAACATAAAGGATTTATGTTTAGGTACAATAAGGGACTGATGTACCGGTCTGTGGGTCTGTATTTTTAACAAGGTCCAAGGCCTCCTTTTGCTCTCTGTTCTTCTGAAGGTACCTATAGACCAATTTCTCAACTATGGTTCTTTAGCTATGTGAGATTACAACTCCCAGTGCACTAGAAGTTGTAGTTTGTCAACAGAAAGAGTTAAAAGTAGGAGACAACTGCCATAAAAAAAAAAGTATCTGCAAGGAAATATTATAGCCAGAAAGACAGAAAAGCACACCCTATAGTTGTGCAGGCAAACAGAAGAAAACTGTTGTACCTACGTCCATGGTACTTGCTTGCCATGGTGGTATCTGTTAATGCAAACTGATACTGATACAGGTTAAAGAAGATGAAGACATCCCCAGGTGAAAAAATACATTGCATTACTATACAAGGTCTACATGATGATCAAGTTTACATCTTTTTGGTCCAGTACCAGCATCTGGTTTCGTAAGCCATAGTTGGCTGTCATAAGATCCAACCAGTTTGGCAACAGTCTGCATCTCTCTACTGGCAACCGAAAATTGCCTCAAGTGACAGACTGGTGTAAACAGAGATGGACTGTGATGACTTTTTGCAGCCATTCACCATTGTTTCCCAAAAATAGGATTGTCTGCCTGCCCTCCCATCTCTTGTCTGTATGTACAGTGCAGTCTTCTGCATTGTCCCTATGGACTTCTCTTCCCGTGTGAGAGGACTATATGATGGACCACTACACACATCACCACTGACCTGAAATGAGCAAGGAGTAGTATTTTAGTGAGGCCAGGGCGCAATATGGCGTAAATGTCATGGTTTGCCTGCGGTGGAAACGCAGCAGAAAAAAATGCGGTGTTTTACAGTTCCTGTAAAGTGGATGGGATTCTAGCAAATCCTATCCCCACATTGCAGGAAAATATGCACATCAGAAATGCTGAGTTTTTCCAAAACCATGGTTTTGGAAATTTCAGCATGTCAATTATACCTACAGAAACACCAGCTATTTCCCTATAGGAAAACACTGCGGACATTCTGTGAAAAGCGCTGCGAGAAAAACAGTGATGCATTGCCGCCGCGGTTTTCCCTGCAGCACTTTTTTGCTGTGGGTTACTACATGGAGCCTTAGCGTCAAAGAGTTTAAAGAAGGGTGGGTTCACATCTGCGCCCCGATCTCCGTTTTGCAGGTTTCCGTTTCCTGCCTGAAACTGGCCTGAAGACAGAAACCTGCAGTCATTTTTCAAACCCATTTTGAATGGGTTTGGAAAGTGTCCGGCTATGAGAGCCTTTGAGCGTTATGTGCTCTCCACGGCGAAGCCGTTTTTTTTTTTTTTTTAACCGGACACAAAGTCGGACATGCAGGATTTTTTGTCCGGTTTAAAAAAAAAACTGTTTCGCCACAGAGAGCACAAAACGCTCACAGGCGCTCGCGGCCGGACACTGTCTGACAGGTTTCTGTCTTCTGTCGGCAGAAGACGGAAACCTGAAAATGGAGATCGGGCGCAGGTGTGAACCCACCCTTAGTGGTTACCTGCCAATAAGTTATTTAGAAAAGTCTTAGTTAAAAAATTATGAAGGGATCCTACTCTCCCCACCAGTCCCCCACTGCTCTTATTCTAACACTTCTCGGCTCTACTCCAGATTCTGTCTCCCGTTTACTGCTGTTTCCCGTGATTGGCTAAGTGGTTGTTTCCTGGTGCCAAGAGTGAGCAGACAGTAGAATGGGGGGGTCAATGAGTTGAGTGTGACTTTAAGCCTGTACTACATATCTGCAGTAAACAACCTGGTCTACTTTATTTATGTTCTGCAAAGGTATATCCATATCTATAAGGAAATATAGCAACAAAGTATTTTAATGTGTATACTATTGACTACAAGGACATACCCGTGCAAGATACATCCATTAAAGACCACACTGTCTACAGTGGCTACAAGGGCTGAAAAGGACTTAGAGGTTTACACAAATTACTTTTACGGTGTATCCACTGGTTATTCCATGAAAGTCTGATCCGAGGGAATCCTAATGCTGAGATGCAAGTGAAGTCTTTTTATTGCCAGGAAAGAAACATGGGCGTGAGTGCAAGTTTGTTTTTTTTTTCGTTTTTTTCCTTTTATTTATTATATTTGTATTTTTACAAAGTTTATGAACAGATCTAATGGGATTTGATAATTCTTGAAATGATTGTTATTGCTGGTTTTTTTTTCTCTACTGCACTGGTCTGTGTTCATCTTATTGAATAAGCCATTTCACCTGTACTTGAGGTTATAACTAATCCTTAAAAGATGACATCAGACAGCTCTACCTGAAGCCTTTGGCAAATCTGAAAACCTCCTAAAGATTTGTAAGGCAGGCTATTAATGATGCAAGAGGGTAAAACTTTATTTTTGGTAGATGATATTTGATAACGTGCCCCTTTAAATAGTAGTTAATATGGCCTATTGAGTTATAAAGACCGGTCACATCTACAAGGCTTTCCAAGGTGCCATTCAGGGGTCTGGACAATAACCCTAAATATGCCCCTATGTGAGAGATCTGGGCCTTTCCCATAGGATCTATATTCCTGTGGCTCTGAGTGCTCAAATTATGAAAAGTCCTTTTTTAAGGAGTCAAAAGAGCAGGGCACAATTCTTCTAGCTCCCTGACTGGCACTTGGATAGAATATTTAACTGAGTATAACTTTACCCACTAGTTCAACAATCATACAAATGCCCCTTACCGAAAAGGAACCTTCTTTGATTCTTATTTGCAAGACAAAGCAAACAATGTAGAATTTTTCTTTGTTACTGAACCATTACAGGTTTGTATTACTGGATTCTGTAGGTATAATTTAGCATGGACAGCAGCTGGATGGGCAGGGGGCGATTCAATAAGATGCTGGTAGGTTATCTGGAGCAATGTTGTCTACAGTGCATCTTATATTTACTGTAGGGTGCAAGGTTGGTCCAAGATAAATTCAGTTCCTTCCACATCAGTGAATAGACCCAGAGAATTCCATGAAAAAATTCCAACTGCTGCTTCTAGATTATCTTCTTCCACCAATGGTTGCAGGGTGTTGGTTTTCTGTTGTTTTTCACCCAACATGTAGGATGAAGCTGAAAATGTGAGTCATTGTAGAAGGCTATGCTGTCCCAGCCAATGGTGGTCCAAGTCCAATATTGTCATGCAAATTGAAGCCTTATTTTCCAATGCACCTTGACCATCCATCTGTTTGGGAGCCCCATACGCAGTAAGGTTTACTGAACTGTTGTTTTAAACATATGTCTGTCTGGTAGCCCCCTGGTTCATTTATATTGTAGCATGTGGGTCCTTGCACACCTGTGTAGCCAATGTTTACCCCTGACATCACTGGCACCTGGTTCTCCACAGTTCCTATGTCTGGCATTCCCAATGGTGACATTTGCCCGCTCACAACATACTTCGAAGACAGCAGCACACTAAAAAAACTGAAAACTTTGCCGTTTCAGAAATACCATCACTCCCGGCCTGACAATCAATAATAATTTTTGCAACTCTGATACCCATGACAAGAACAGTGATATCTGCAACATGCCGAAAGTAGGAAGTGGTCATAATAATGTGACTCGACTCTGTACTTTGTGTATAACATTCTATAGTGTCACATATTCCAATGGCCGCATTTCCAAGAATATTTGCCAAAGTCACAAGATGGCTGCCTCCATTGTCTTGGGTATTAGTTAATATGTTGATGGTATCTACTATCAGGTTATAGCCCTTTTCGTCCATGATAAAATACTCTGATTTCCCTTTTTAACATGTAAAATAAATCCTAGAGATGCAGCCTGAGCAGAGTTTACATTGAGAGGTCTCATGGTACAAGATAGTGTCTTGTCTTCAATATATAGACCATTGTGATGCAATGAAGAAATTCTCTAGTTTTTTGTGAGAAGCAATCAAGCTAGAATTTATTTAGAAATAGACCTCACAATATAATTTTGTAGTACTGTATTTTTGTAGTGTCTTGCCTAAAAAAAAATAAAAAAAAAAAATGCATCTATTCCTTAGGTTTATTCTGCTCTGTTGTGCTAGTATGTACTGATCATGTCAGGAATGTATATTTAGCTGCCTTTACAATAGATATAACTTGTCCTTTTCATTCTACAAATATAGGTTTAACAGAAGGTTTTATCCATGAGTGGTTCTATTGTACAATGATCCTTCATCCGGACTGAATGGGCTTTCTACCTTAAAGCGAATCTCTATCACAATGCTGTTTTTAGGATTAATGTTCTATGCTGATTTGATTTCTTACTATATCATTATAGTAACAATATTTTTCTGAGACAGGTTCATAGCACTCTGTAGAGATGAAGGGGTTTTGTAGCATGCAAAAATCTTTTTAAAACAGATGCAAAATGGGTTAAAGGCACAAAAAAGCAATACTAACCTCAGCGACCCCGCACCGCATACCCAAGCTAACTTTAGTCTGTTCTTCTCGCCCCATCTTGACTCACAATAAAAGCTTACTCAGCCTATCACTGGCAACATCAATGGCCCACCTCAACCAGTGATTGGCGCAGGTGGTATGTTTGTGTGTTGAGACAGGCTAAGAACCTAGAGCCCCGTGTAATTATCAGAAAGGGAGCTCCAGGGAATTGGTGAGGTGACTTCTTCTGTTTTACATAGCCTATTCTAAAGGTTGGTTCACATCTGCGTTGGTATTCCGTTCAGGGGAGTCCTCATGGGGACCCCTTCCCCCCCGAACAGAATACCAAACGCAATTGCAGGTGCTGTGCAGTAAAAGCACACGGATCCCCATAGACTATAATGGGGTTTGTGTGCTTGCCGCCAGATCTCCACACAGAACATGCGGAGAGGAAAGTAGTTGACAATCCCCATATGGACTTCCCCGGATGAAATACCAACGCAGATGTGAACGAGGGGTAAGCCTGTTTTCTATGCAGTGAATTTACAGCGCTGTATCAAAATAGAGCTTCAACCTCCAAGAAGCACAAAGGTGGACATTTGCTTAACGTCTTCAAGGAATTTCACACTCTTTCATACCTACTGTTTTAACTTTTGGTTTGGACTTGAAAAAAATCTGGCAAATGGGACTCTATTTTTACCTTACTTAGTTCCAAATTGTACAGTCAGAATACAGATCCATCAAGGTCTAGAGCCAAGCACCTCCAGATTTTCCATAGACATAAGCTAATCACTTTAGGTAACCGGTATGTAATGTTTACATGATCTTTTAATTATCAGAGCTTCTATAACAAGCCACTGAAGAGTGTGAATCTCCACTACTGTAGGTGTGTGGGACTTTGTTTGCTCATGTATGTATGTTTAGTTGTTTTATAGAAATGCACATGTTAATACACAATTACCCTCCCGTAAACTGCGATCCTGTAAAATATTTTGCTAAATATACAGATATGACCACAAATGAATACAGGGCTTCAATGTTATATTAAGGGGGTTGGCTACTTTCAGACCAATATTGAGACACAAATGTTATGGTTTGTATAATATAAAGTTGTACAATTTTCCAATATACTTTCTGTATCAATTCCTCTCAGTTTTCTAGATCTCTGCCTTCTGTCATTCATTCTGCTTACCTCTAGTGGATGAAATTCTGACCATGGTCATGTGATGAGGACACAGGTGCTGCTTGTTATAGTCACAGCACAGTAATCAGACATCTGTCTGGTAATCATCTGTCCTCATCACATGACCATGGACCGTAAATCACATGACCATGGTCAGAGTTTTATCCACTAGAAGTAACAGAATGAATGACAGCAAGCAGAGATCTAGAAAACCGTGAGGAATTGATACAGAAAGTATATTGGAAAATTGTACAACTTTTTATTGTACAAACAATAATATTTGTTTCTCAATATTGGTCTGAAAGTGGCCAAACTCTTTAATGACTATGAATACATACACGATTTTATAGCCACAGTAATCACATTACTTCCCAGTCTGCCACCTGCCATGTTATAACAATTTAGCCAATAGTCACTGGAGCCATAAGGGTCAGTTGACACGTGAACTGCCCGTGCGGGTTTTGACACCGAGCCGCATCTCTCTCTTGTCAAAACCCACCTGCCGCGACCATCGCGGTCGCGGCTTTCCCCTCCGCTGTCAGCTCAAATGAATGAGCTGACATAGGAGGGAGCTGCCGGGGGCGGAAGCCGCGCAGCTGAGCCCGCGCGGCTTCCACCTGAAGATAGGGCAGGTCGTTTCTTTTCTCCGCTAGCAGCAGCCCGCCGCTAGCGGAAAAAAAAAGCCCGGTGGTCTACATAGACTACCATTGTAAAGGGGTGGATTTTGAAGCGAAATCCACTGTCAAAATCCGCCCCTTTGCCCACGTGTGAACTAGCCCTAAATTTGTATTGTGATTTCCCACATTTCACTTAATATATAATTTTATATATAAAATGCTCATAAAAGTCTAAATGAAGCTCACATGCTGGGACTGCCAAGCATAAAAAAGCAAGTTCCTACATAAAGTTAGGCTTGGAATCGGGAATTTTTATATATGCAATATATTCTGTTATCAGATACTTGGTCTTTAGAATAAAAGCTATTATAGAAAACGGTGGAGGGTGTTGCATATAGCATCCGGTACATTGCAGTTGAATTAAAATTTTAAAGGTTTTTTACCCAAATAATAAAGTAAAGCATTTTAAATTAGTTGATCTAAATATTTTCAATTTGACAGTCATTCATTATTGGAGACCCTAAAATGTAATCTCAGTAGAATATATGTAATATGCTGCTTGTCGTTCTTGCCTTGCTATTATATCAATTTACATAAATGATGGAATGGTATGGACGGTAATAAGGATCCTATATTAAAAGAAGCTTCTGGGACCCTAAAACAGTCTTAAAATATATATAGGCCATCAGTAATAATGTGGGGATCCAATTCTTTGCACCCACCCCAATCAGCTGTGTGAAGGGACGGTAGCACTCTTGCAAACATCACCTTCACTTTCAGTAGCAGCTATGTCTGGTATTACAGCTCAGTCCTTGTTCACTTGAATTGAATTGTAGTGAATTGTAATATCAGATGCATCTGCTGACAAATGTATGAAGGTGTGTCTGGTGACCTAGTGCTTTCCGGAGAGTCGCAGCCCTTTCAAACAGCTGAGCATCAGAAGTTCTTAGACTTGGACCCCTATAGATCTAGTCCAAGGGATTAGTCCCAAATAACACATTTGACCAAGTCTACTTTGCAGGTCATTGAATGATTGCATAGATAACTAGTAAACCCATCCTCCTGACTTAAACACATCTGACCTTGACCGACCCAAATCTCTACTCAGTGGTTCTGGTAAAGCTGAATGACAACCGTATATGGCTATTGTTAGGTTTCTAGGGCAGTATAACTAGATAGATTTGTCACCCAGTCTATGGAAGTTGTGTGAAGTTCCGTGAGAGTTATACCTTATGCTTTTTGCAAAGTAGGTATCTCAACTGGCACCGCTACATATAATTGGAGAGGAGAGAACTCTGTGGCTGATGTTATCCATTGTTAGACTGATCCCATTGACTTACAGTAGGGTTCCTTCATGTTTTTCATCATTTTGTGAGCAAGAATTGTGCTGTGTGCTGCTCTAGTCTTGTTGTTGAATCTGACGTCCCTGCCAACAGAGTTTCCGAATGACAGTGTGATTATAGCCTGAACTTCAATGTAGTCTTTTTGATTTTTTTTTTTTTATTTGCTCATAACAGAAAAATAGGGTATGCACATTTTATTGTGGCATCGGCTTTCATTATACTGAACCCATGAAATAAATAGATCATTGTTTTTATTATATATTGTGCCATCGACAATGGGCTTCACTTAATGTGATTAAAACAGGAAAGCTGGACAATGTATAGTTATTTCATTAAGGAGACGATGTCTCAGAATTGAGGAAATTGGTATTCTCATTTACAACCACATTTTATTTTCCCCATACAGTTAATTCATTACAGGACTCCAGTAGTTAGTTACAGCACCAAATAGACACTGTTAATATACGGTAGCTGTATGACTTATTTTGATGTGAAATTATGGTAAATATGCAAGGTATGGACACCGCTTTAGGCTGACGCCCCACATTGCCGAAACGTAGCTGTTTTTGTTGCAGATTTAGCTTGTGTTTTTGAGTCAAAACATAGAATGGCATCAAAATGAATGTGAAATATACTTACTCTTCTGCTCAATCCACTCCTGGCTTTGGCTGAAAACACTGCAGAAAAATCTGCAACAAAAAAAGCTGCATTTCCGCAATGTGGGGCCTAAGCCCTGAGGAGGCCCAAAAAGTTTAGATCCTGATTAAAAATAATAAATAAAACCAGTAACAACCCAGGGAAGTGTCAGGCAGATCTCTTATGTAAAGTAATACTTGTTTTTCTGATGAAATAATTTTCAAAATTGTAAAATAAATCTTTTGCCTCTTAAATCTTGTTCCCATCAGTAGGTTTTGCAGTTTGTTAGCAGATCTCTCTGTATAACCAACTTACTTGTCTGCTCTGTGCATATAACTAGATTAGATATTTGAGGCTTTAGAGGCCTTTGGTCTTCAGTTGTACTGATGGAAATGTAAAAAGTTAAAAAATTTAAAAAATGTTTATTTTTCAAACCAGCGGTGAAGCTGAGACGGCCGATTAGTTGTGTTTTGTGCAACTGTCATTGTTTCAATGTCAAAAATATATTTATTTGAAGTACAATTTTGAAAGCAGAATGTATTAATATTTTCCAATCAATGTTAATGGAGTGTTGTGTTTTATTGGTGTCTGTATGCCTTGAATCAAAGGGAAAGTCCATTTTTAGCAATAATTTAGATCAGGGGTGCTCACACTTTTTCAGCATGTGAGCAACTTTCTAAACTGACCAAGGGATAAGATCTACTACCCACTTCTTGTGGGCGGGGCCAGGGGCGGGCCTGTGGGTGGGGCAGAGCGTGAAAGCAGGAGACAGCTCTCCGGTGTCTCCTTGTTCACAACGCAGGCTGAGAATCATCTCCGGACACTTGCAGGCGGGGCCGTCGCAGCCCTGACTGCGAACGAGTGCAAGGCCTCGGCCTGCCAGTGTCCGGAGATGATTCTCAGCCTGCGCTGTCAACAAGCAGACACCGATCCCACAATCGACCCATACGTCCTTTGCGATCGACCGGTAGATCGTAATCAACGTATTGGGCACCCCTGATTTAGATGGTTTCATAAAATTTCTATGAATTGTGAAGAAACTCTGTTTATAACTAAACAACAGTGAGGTGCACACATTTGTTGAATGAGAGAAACCATGAGATCTATCAGGTTCTGTCCTGGTTTCTAGCCTCCCATTTTGCATAGTACAAGTAACTAGCAATGAACATGGGAAAGGAGGGAAAGCGACTCGGGGGCTCAGTACTGTTACAAGATCCAGGGTTGGAAACCGCCCAGGAACCAGTGGTTTGTCCTCAATAGAATCCTTAGGGGGAGAGGTTTTGAATATTTCATTCACACATATAAATGTCCACTGAGTAGAAGGAACCATCCAATATAAATCGGTGTTCGTTGGGTGAATAAATCCTTTCTGGATTGATTTATATTGGAGTGCTGCTTATATTCACTTGATATTTGAGGTTTGAGAAAGGGAATTGGTGGCCACCTGTGAATCTTAGCACCCACTCACTCATTTTTTGCTTGATTTGGAACACAATTGCAACCCAATTGCACTATAACATGGTGAATTTTGACCTGAATTTATTTTTGGAGGGAATTCTGGCTTTAGAAAATTAAGGATATTTTTTTATTATACACAATTTTCCAATTTACTTATTTTTCAATTCTTCACGGTTTTCAAGAACTCACTTTGGGTCTATAGGGGTCTATGGATAAGTTTGCCTTCCTAATTCATACATTGCACGCACAGTGAGAACGCACCCTAACTGTATTCAGTGCTTTATCGGTGTGTCCGCCTCATGTACAGAACAGATTTTTATCTGTTAGAATAAACCATTGAGTGAATGCAAGAAGAGATCTTTAAAACACTTCATTATTGACTTGAGGAGGAAAAGTAACCTGAGGACTGTGCAGGTTATGACATCATGAGCCTTCCCACCGGCCTAGTTCTAGATAGGGCAGGATAGTATATAGTTATACACAGGTAAAACAGGACTGTCCCTCCATGGTCTCTAGGGGAGGGGCTGTATTTCTTCACTTCCTACAGATTGTATTAGTAAACACTTTTTGGAGTGGTCCATTCATTCTCATTCATTGTATCTCCCATAAAGCATGGCACATCCCCTGTTGTACTATCTACTGACAGTACACAAGGCAAGAAGTATATATCTCTAATGTCCACCCCCAAGGATATATTTAAGAATATAAACTGCTTGATACAAAAAAAAAAAAACATTTGAAAAGGGCAATTTACAGCTGGCACTGGAAGGTGGTATGAGTAAGGCTTGGAGGCAATTGAAGCTTAGATCTCAATTGTTATTGCAAGATGTTGTAAGCTAAAGATGCTTCAAGTCATCCTAGAAACCCTGCAGGTAAGCTTTAATACTTCAGAAAGTGCACGTTTCTTCTTGTGACTGTAACACAAATCAATACCGGATTATTTCTTAAAGCTTGTAGGTAAGTAAGTATTGTAGGTTACCATTCCTTGCAGCTAAAAGAAGAGATTTACGTAGATATTATTTCTAAAGATTAGAACAGAATCTGTCCCAGGTATGCCCAGGGCCGGTTTAAGACTAAGTGTGGCACTGGGCAAAATTAAAAAATGGGGCCCCAAATGCTAACATATTGTACCTACCACCCTGTCACATTCTCTCAATTTGTACTGCTGATCTTTGGTGCTTCCAGGGGCATTTAAAGATCACTGGCACAAGCAGCAAGGCAAATGTCCTTCCCAGTAAAAAAATATATATAGCTGGTCAGGTAATGGAGGGGTGTACATCCAGACTACTAAGGTGCGTATATATACTGTACATACGCACACACACACACACATAGAGAGAGATAGAACTAATTGTAAACAAATTTACATATTGCACACATAAATAATAAATATACATGTTTTTATACAATAAAAAGTCATATACATTGAGGATGAGTGCAACTTGCTGAATGGTAGGACTGATAACTGTGTTGTCCCCGTACACATCCTCTTCCACACTTCGTCTGAATAGCCAGTTAGTTCTGTGTGTGAAGAGGAAGGAGGGGATGTTCTTAAAGCTGCGCATAGATAGTTCCAGCTTCATAAAACAATCTTAAGTGCAAGCAGCGATTGCCATATGCTGCAGCTGCTGCTCAGGTCCTATCCTCTAGATGTACTATATTCACAGTTGGAGTAGTGTCCCACTGTAAGGAGCCTAATAGTGGTGGGGCGCTGGGCAATTGCCCAGTTTGCCCCCGCCGCCCTCATTTCCCAACACCGGCCCTGGGTATGCCTCAGCATGGACCATAGAGTATCTGGTTGGGGGATTCAGAGGACTTTGCACAGTAACTGTGGCCATGCTGTGTGAAATATATGGGCACCGATGAGAAGCTGACAGGTAGACATTCAGAAGTGCTTAGGTCTGAGTTTTTGCCCACAAATATCATACATTATCCCAGGAAGCTCAGATATGGTAAGATCTTTAACAGGGTTCTCCCACTAAGGAACTGAATCTCCTAGTTTGAGAGAGAATTAGAAGTGACCAATAGCCCTCCAGTGTGAAGACAAATAGCTGCACAACCATACCTCAGCAACCTGGAACTCTTGTATCTCTTAGCTAATTTGCTGTTCACTCTCTGTTACTAGGGGATTTCTATCTTTAGTAATCTTTAAAAACAAGACAGTGAGTGGAGGGGAGGGATTGTTTTTGTTCACAAAGTGACTGGAGATTGATTTTCCACACGTTCTCCACATCTCTGCTAACAGTTTTCTTTGTACACTGGACTGACAGCATTCTGCAAGTTCTTACAGCTTACAAATGTAAGAAAAGTTTACTTTACATACTTGTATCTACTTCCAAGTGCTCATGAGATGATAATCACAGACAGCAAGCAGCTTTCCTGACTGTGCTTATAGATTTCTTTGTCTGTGGCAAGCGTCTTTTCAGCTGCATCATGCCCTGTATTTGCAGTTCAGTGTTCCTGGATCTCCTATAGTAGTCACTTGAGCTTTTTTTCAGCTATTTGTTTGCTTTTTTTTTTTTTTTTTTTACAGTTACTCCTGGCAAAATTACATGTAAATTACACCAGTAGTAGTAGTAGATAGGGGAGGGTGACATACTGGTCCTACACATCCACACCCTGAAAGACAAATGTAAATGTGCTGAAGCTATAGTGGGGGTATTCACAGTAGAAAAAATTATAGAACATCATGTATGAAGGCTTATACAGCCAGATAGCAGACTTCTCTGCAAGTACTTCAACTTTTCATGAAAAATTCACGTACCCTTTAACACTTTCCCAACATCTGTACTATTATGGTAAATGCCAGGTATTTAAATATGGCAGACACACAGGAACACCAGTTCTATTGAATTTCTGCTACATTATACAGCTGATACCCAGCAGCAATTACCACACTGATGGCCATTAACCCCCTCCCCAATGCTTTGGTCAAAACTTTGCATTGTATTGAATTAGTGAACAGACCCCCTGGGGTTATAGACCCCTAGGAGGTCTAAAAGTAAAATAAAGTTTTAAAAAAATGTATTTTTTTAAATTCAAATCACCCCCCTTTCTCTAGAACACCTATAAAAATAAAGTGAAACCCACACACACATTAGGTATCCCTGTGTCTGAAAATGGCCAGTCTACAAACTTACAAAAATATTTTTCCCACACAGTGAACGCCGTAGTGAAAAAAAATCTAAACCGCTGTATTTTTTTAATATTTCGCCTGCTAAAATTTGAATAAAATGAGATTAATACAATAAACATTCACCAAAGGAAGGGTTCACACCTGCACCCGTGTCCGCTTCAGCCAATCCAGCTGGGTTTCCGTCTTCTGCCCAGAGAAATTGGACAGGGGACGGAAACCTGGCAGTCAGTTTTCAAACCCATTCAAGTGAATGGGTTTGAAAAAGTGAGCGCCCGGGAGTGTTTTGTACCTGTCTGTGGCGAAACCGGGTTTTTGGGTTTTTTTAGACGGACACAAAACTCAGACATGCAGGGTTTCGCAGTGGAGAGGTACAAAACACTCACTGGCTCCCATTTTATCAAACCCATTCACTTGACTGGGTTTGAAAACTGACTGCCGGGTTTCCGTCTCCTGTCCAGTTTCTCAAGACAGAAGACGGAAACCAAGCTGGATTGCCTAATGCACACGCGGGCGCAGGTGTGAACCCGCACAAACTGGTGTAAATAAAAAGGAAAACCCTGCAAGAAAAAAATGCCTTATGCATCCCTGTATACAAAAATATTTTTAAAAAGTTATGTGTCTGAATATGGTGACTCCTAGAGCTTTTTTGAATTTTGCTAAATTTTGTATTTTTTAAAGCAGGTAAAACATAAAAGAAATCCTATAAATTTGATATTGCCATAATCGTACCAACCCACAAAATGAAGGGTTAACCCACAGTTCCATCTTAATTTATAGATGAGGTGGCGTTAAAAATATAAATAAATAAAAATCCTGTTGAAAGATATCAAACGTTTCAGAAAGCAGCGATTGAAGTGGCCTAACTGATGACTTCACTATACAGGTGCAGACAAAGTAAAAGTGCAGATAACATCTAAACATTGTTTGCCTGAAAAACTAATGGGATAAGAATCTCCCAAGTTCAGAAATAGAACATGGAAGAATTTTCTGATTTCAGATCATTTGGAGATTGCAAACATATCAACGTCTTCTGTGTTGAACATTACAGTAAATGAATGTATATTGAGCCTAATAGAGGTGCAAACTAGGGCTGATCCCAATAGTCACAATCTGTGAGACACCTAGCCGCATTTACTTCAGATCAAATTACTGGAAATCCAATAAAAAAAAACACTGTATACCGTATATACTCGAGTATAAGCTAAATTTTTCAGCCCAGTTTTTGTGCTGAAAAAGCCCCCCTCGGCATATACTCGAGTCAGCAAAAAAAAAAAATTTTTATTTTTTTTCTTTAAGGGGGGGGGGGGGGGGTCTATGACCAGCCACAATATCAATGTATAAAAACTCCCATAAAATAGTGCAAAAAAAAAAAAAGATTTAAAAAAAATAAAAGAATAAAAGTTCTAAATCCCTCCTTTCCCTAGAATACATATAAAAGTAGAAAATGACTGTGAAACACATACACATTAGGTATCCCTGTGTCTGAAAGTGCCCGGTCTACTGAATATAGGGGATCTGTAGTGCTCCTGTTTGGTTGGGAAGGGGTTAATAGGAGCACCGCAGATACCCTATATTCAGCCAGACTGAATTCCAAGTGGGGGGGGAAGAAAAACCCAGTCCTCAAGCTCAGGGAAGGGGCAGACAGACAACCAAAACACCCCCTTCTTTTCCCCAGCAACTACTGCACCCAAAAACTCCGACCATTTTAATTTCTGAAATTTTCCAGTAGCTGCTGCATTTCCCCCCTTGGCTTATACTCGAGTCAATAAGTTTTCTCAGTTTTTTGTGGTAAAATTAGGGGCCCCGGCTTATATTCGGGTCGGCTTATACTCGAGTATATACGGTACTTGGATTCTTATCCACCCTCACATGGCATCTCTATCGGCTATAAGATCAGTATTCTTCCCAAATAATAAAATTGGGTCCAATATATTTTGGCTAAAGTCAGATAGTAAAAATCTAAAAGCCAGAAGCCAACCTGACGTTATCCAAGGTTTGACACACAATTTAATCATTTTAACCAAGCTCTTGACTTTCCAAATATCCTCATGGTTTTGCGTGGTCAAGCATAAAGGAGAGGAATAATTGTCAGAAATAAGTATAATATGCCATTTTGTGAAGCTTTGGTTTGGCTAGGCTCCCACTGAACACTAGAAATAAGGGTCCCAAGAAGTGACATAATCTTTAGGTGAGGGCTTTTTTGTATTTAAGAAACCCAAGATGGTGGAAGATCTATTAACCCCTTGCCGCCACAGGCATTTTTTGATTTTCCTTTTGACCCCCACTTCCAAACCCCATAACCATCTTATCTTTCCGCTCTCAGAGCCATATGAGGTCTTAATGTTTACGGGACAAATTTTTCTTCATAATGCTACAATTAATTATTCTGTACAATGCAATGAGAAGCTGGAAAAAAAAATCAGAATGGGGTGGATTTGAAGAAAAAGTGCATTTGTGCGACTTTCTTACGGCGTTCACTGTGCGGCCAAAATGACACCTGTATTCTATGTTTCGGTATGATTCCAAGGATACCAAATTTATATGGTTTTATTTACATTTTAACTAGAGATGAGCGAGTAGTATTCAATCGAATATCGAATACCATTATAGTCTATGGGAAAAAACGGGAATGTTGTTCTGGTTTCCATGGATTCGATCGTATAGTAGTAGTCGATTGAATACTATTCGCTCATCTCTAATTTTAACCCCTTAACAAAAATGTAAAACTGTGCAAAAAAAAAAAATGTTTCTAAAAGTCACCATATTCTGACTCTCGTAACTTCTTTGAGATGTATAGGGTGTTTTGGTTTTTTGGGGGGTTTTTTGCGCGACCAGGTTTATTTTTTAGTTCTACCATTTTGAGGAATTATTATTGTTTTGATCACTCTTTATTCAAATAAAGGCAAAACAATGAAAAAAACAGCAGTTTGGCACTTTTGATTCCAAACACCCCCCACCCCCCCCCCCCCCCCCCCCCCCCCCCCCCGTCCACCGTTACGGTGTTTACCATATGGGAAAAATATTTTTATAGATTTGTAGACTGGGTGTTTTCGGACACAGGGTTACCTAACGTGTGGGTGTTTCACAGTATTTAAGCAAGTACATTTTTATTTTTTGCATTTATTAGACCCCCCTAGGGATTTATTGCACCCCAGGAAATCTGATCATTAATGTAATATATTACAATGCTAATGCATTGCTATGCACTGCAAAAAAACATAGAGTAGCCTGCAAGAGAAATTAATGAAAGACAAGCCTGGAAGCCTTCACAAGGCTCCTGGCTTGCATAGCAATGGGATGCTGGCCCCGGAGCTTGCTCTGGGTGCCACCAATCACCTGTAAAATGGTGCATCGTCAGCTTTGACCAAGGTGCCAGAGGGGTTAATGCCCATGATCAGTACAGGCATTAGAACCGGGTTTCTGCTGCATAAAACAGCAGAGGCTCAGCGGCTATGGTGACTGCCCACTCCTGAGCGGCCGCTGTCTTTAAACACCCGGCATCTGCCATACTAGTACAGCGAATGTCAGAAATGGGTTAAAGAGCTCCTTTCACCTCCTCCACTAATTCTAGTTCTTAGCATCTGCGAATATTCACCACTGATTTCAGTACATTTGGAGTTTTCTCTCTAGTCCCCATCATTCCCATGCAACAAGCGCAGTTAGTTTTGGTACCTGATGTGTTATTTAAGCTCTATAACATCAGACGGGCAGGGGGGCTTGATTCAGGGCTCCAATCTGAGTCAGGCAGTGTCAGAGCTCAGAATCACACCCCCTGCCTGCCAGACCTCCTAACCATACAGATTCTAAATAGGTACCAAAAATAACAGCATTGATTGCTCTGGAACAGTAGGGGCTAGAGAAAAAAAATCCAACTGTGCCAAAATCGGTGGAGCAGCAGCTATTAAATGTATAAAGAGCTGAACATGGTGGAGATGGTGAAAGGTACTATTTAAATGCTATCAAAATTTGCTCTGAAATGGGTAAAATTTCTACTTCAGAAAACTTCCACCCAGACAGAATCCTAAATCTGTTTTCTTTAAAGCTATCCTCTTCGTGCTGTAATCAATGTAATACATTTCCTTCAGGGAAATGTATTGAATGTTTTTCTATTTTTTTGCCCCTGCCAATTGGGATTGCAATATGAAAAAGAAAATGCATAATAGAATAGGAAACCTGAGATTTATTTTCTTTTTATAAATTTGATTTTCATGAATTTCAAAAATGAAAAATCTTCTCGTCTGGCAATGCCATGCCCATGAGTCTGAAACATTAACAAAATGTTTTAATACAGTGTTTATGGAACAAGCAGAACAATGAAGTGTAGAGACAGCTGCGACCGTACAACCTTGTTTCTTTTTCAGTTCTCATTTTCTTGCACACGTTCCTATGGGATAAGGGTCTGTATTGTCTCTATTTCAGGTGACTACATGATAAACCTTTAATTATTAGTACTCAGTAATACCCTTGTGGCTGTGAAGTCTACACCTGTTATAA
Source organism: Leptodactylus fuscus (assembly GCF_031893055.1). Classification (NCBI taxonomy): domain Eukaryota; kingdom Metazoa; phylum Chordata; class Amphibia; order Anura; family Leptodactylidae; genus Leptodactylus; species Leptodactylus fuscus. The sequence continues at coordinate 51,216,025 of NC_134271.1, read as the reverse complement.
GGATATGCTCACTGGCATCTGAAGGAGCTTATTGATACTTCTGCAATTACCTAAATATCCAAACCTCTAAAGCAAACTACAGTATTTCCCCTTCTAGGACGAGCCATTTCTTTTCAGTTTGTGTACATGCAGGGAGGAAAAGTGTTCAGAGGATTGTGTTTTACGTGTTGGATTAAGACTACAAGGGGCTGTGATTTCTAATTTTGAGTTGCCCTGGAGAATAACATCTGAGAGTCCAATTTCAGTAGACAATTACCTAACTAAAGATGGTTAATTGCAGGTGGGGGCGACTCTCTCCGGGGTCCTCTTTCCATGCATCCTGCTGTTTTGCTTTTATCCAACTAAATAATAGACAAAAAAAATCCCACTGAGAAATCTTCTAGGGTGTTTTTTAGAAATATAAGAACAGATCTGTAAAAACAAGAGGCAGTAAAAGAAAAAGTCAGAGCCGATGCCTCTCTATAGGGCTGTCTGCCAAGTCATGGTGGCAAAGCTATAGCTGACAATCGGGATCCATATTCAGCTGATCCATGGACTGTGGTGGATGCTAAATGCTAATAAAGTGCTGGAAAACTATTTATTACTAGCATTTGCCCGCGACTTCATCCGCGGGTCGTTGGTGGGGGCGATGCGGCCGCGGCCCCCGTTGCCCACCTCCAAAGTTCTGTCGTGCCCACCCCTCCTGCGTGGCCCACTGGAAACTCCTTCTTTGCTGTCCTCCCGCATGGCCCTGTAGTTTCCCTGGGCCACTCAAAGCTGTCACTTGTGCACCCCTCCTCCTGCGGGCCCTCCATGGCCTGCGGCCCCCGGGTACCCCTCTGGCCCCCAAAACCCTATCCCATGCAGCATCCTCCCACACGCTCCCCAGGCCCCCTAAACGCCTTGCCTGCGCCCCCACGGTTGGCCCCCCGAACCTGCACCCTACAGCCCCCCGGTGTACTTACACAGCCAGCACACCCGATTGACGTGTTGTCCCTCGCAGAGTCAGGCCGCGTGTCCACAGCGTCCTATGAGCTGGGAGTAGGCGCCGTTTTCTAAGGGGAACAGTGTCTCCACCGCCGAAGGACTGGTCAGGCCTTGCACAGCTAGGCGGCATGGCAGTGTCACTCTGGAGCTGCGAGCAGCATCCATTTTCTCCAGCTCGCACAATGCCCAGTGGCCCGCCCAGAGAACGCTGCGAATATATCGGACAGCGCAGCTTGTCCAACGGCCCGCCCACAGACTGCCGTGAACCAATCGGATACCGGCTCTAAATCATGGGTTGATGTCATCTCAGGTCCTGCAGTGAAGCCGGAGTAAACTTTCGCCAGTCGTGGTCAGGATTTCGGGTCAGTGTGAGATATATGAAGTAGCCTATGTTTCCTTCCTGGTAAATATGTAGGTATGTGTCAAATCTCAGACAAATCGGTTCAGCCGTTTGGCTGTGATTGAGGAACAAACATCCAAACACACAATTTATAATATTAGTAGGATAGGATATTAGTGGAGGATCACATGACAATATCAATATTTTACACTACATTATTGGTTATTGATGGTGCAAGATTATTCACCGGTTTTCAGTTGAATATTGTGCTGAAAGGTTCTCCATCGCTTTGGTTGCCTTTCGTGTCATGTACCTACACTATTAAGTTATATTAAAAGCGGTGTTCTAGTTCATTTTTTTAAACCCTTGGTGAGGCTTAAAATAAGTAAATAAATAAAAAATTCAGGGCATATACTCAGGCTAGGAATCTAGCGGAGAGTCTCCATTTGGGTCCCAGTCTTGTTTGCCCTTTTGCCTGTGCACAAGTGTGTCGGCCACGTGCTCATGTTCAGGCAACATGTCAAGAAGACCAGGGACCTGAACAGAGACTCTCGACTGGATCCCTGGGTAAACAACCTTCTCACGGGTTAAAAATAATCAATTGGGAGACCCCCTTTAAAAGACTGCCTAGTTCAGAATACTTATGTCAAAAAACCCTATTAGTGAATTTTTGGTTTAAAGGGTTTATCTAATGTTCATAATAGCATAATAAATGTGGATGTGTAAGTTTTAATATACTGTACTTCTCTGTATAAGAGCGGCATATGGTATTACTACTACAGGTCTGTAATACTAGAAACCAAAAAGCACAAAAATGTGCCATTTGGCTACTAGAAATGCCGAAAACTAGTGTTACTTGGCACGTTTGGTGCATCTCGGTTTGGACCAAATTTTTTTCCCACTTGCTCAAAAAAGGGATTGTTGCTTAATGGAAAAGAATTGCCGTTTCACATGGAAAGTAGGAATGGATTAAATTTTGAAGTAAGATCCTGGTAAAAAGATATCCAACTAATAGCTGGTAATAGATAAAATCGTTGACTAGATAAAGATGCACCAGATTTATTATCCAGCAGCAGCCACTGTGATAAATCTGATGTAGTTCAACTTTTTGAAAGTTACTTTGTCTGTTAGGAAACACGGGCCTAAGTGTTAGGTAAATTCATGAGGTGAGTGTTCCCCTAACCCTGAGAGGGTACCCTCCTTATGAATTCGTCTGTTGAGTTCTTTCCTAGTATACAAGCAATACATTTTTATTAGGAAACTGCACTGATAGATATACTGTATAAGGGATGTCCAGAGCATGTGAAACTCTTTTTTTTTTTTCCTAATCCAGACAACCCTTTAACACACCTTCAGTTACTTTTTACATATTTTATACATTTTATAAAATGAAATATCTATACATTATGAGTGGGATTAGTTGCTATGGGAATAAACGACTAAACTGCGATAGACTTCCACTACATTCTTCAATAATGCTGAGCCGTCTTTTGGTGTTTCCATTTATCGGTATTTATGTTCTTTTGTTTTGCTGAGAGCCCTACACATAATGTATGACACATTCATCTCTGACTACTGTGAAATGGTAAATTGGGCCTGAAAAGACAGAGACATTTGTAGAGAATACTAACTAGAATTGGAAAAAACTTTAGGCAAATACAAATGACAAAGATAAGAATGATTCAAAAATTTGAAAAAAAAAAAAAAAAAAAATTTTTTCTAGAATCTATGCCACCATTGTCATTGTGCTATGGACACTATTGCAAAACACAACAAAAACATTTTATCATAATCTCAGACAAGCATTGTGCCACATGGGGATAGGTCACTAATATCCGATTAGTGGGGTTTTACACCCAGAACCCCAATTGCTAATCTGTTCTCAGCATCTTCAACTCAGAGAATGGAGCACAAAGCAGACAGCTGTTCTGATATTAGTTACCTTTTTTTTTAAAGAGGACCATTCACCACCTCCACCATTTCTAGTTCTTAAAATCTGTTAATAGTCGCAGGACAGTTGGAATTTTCTTTCCAGCCACCACTGTTCCTGAGCAACAACTGGAACCAGCGGAGCACAATTTGGAGGAGGTGAAAGGTCTTCTTTAAGATAGGTCATTAATATTTTTAGCTCAAAAAAAACCCTAAGAGCAAGTTCACATCTGCGCCTGGTCTCCACTTTAGCCAAGCCGGCGGGTTTCCATCTTCTGCCCCAAGAAACTGGACAGGAGACAGAAACCCAGCAGTCAGTTTTCAAACCCATTAACTTGAATGAGTTTGCAAAGTGACCGCCTGTGTATGTCTTCTGCCTGTCCGCAACTAAACCATTTTTTTTAGCCAGACACAAAGTCGGACATTACCAAATGCTAAAAATTAGAATTGGTGGAGGTGCTAAAAGGTTCTCTTTAAGCTCCCCAAATATTACACACTTTCCCACTCGGCCATGACTACACCAATGTGAGGACCACCCATCGGATCAGGTTTTCTGTTCTCTGGATAGGAAGTCCTTGGGGACTATGACTCTCCAGTGGGAGTTTCCTTTTTTTTTTTTTCCCTTAATTTTTTTAATTTTTTTTTTCAGACCTGGAAAGGGGAATGATACTAAATGATGCTGAACCTTGGTGATACACATGCTTCTGGGGGTAAAGTGTGGCTAGGGCATCATAGACCTCACAATCTTAGACGGGTTGTACAGGATAAATAATGTGAATTTAAAATAAAAAAAATTAAAATTTAAATACTTGATATTTGCTGTAATAGTACAGCAGATGTTGGGAAGATGTTAAAGATATTCTCTACCCATGTTAATGGAAACCGTCTTTAGTCTTGATAGGTTGCCAATGGACATAACCATGAGTGCATTAACTTGTGTTCACTACCATACAGAACAAGCAAGTAGTGGGATTCACCTCTTTGGATTCCAAGGACCAGCTCATGGCAATAGATGCAATAAAAAGGAGTCTACTGTCTCCGTGCAGGATTTTTTTCTTTGATCAGAAAAGTAAATAACATGACGGAAGAAACCTTCAGTCATGCTTTTTACATTGCAGTGAATGCAGAAGGACACCCGTCGTAAGGGGCTCTATCTGCTTATGTCATTTAATGTCCATTGCTCTCATCCTGTGATGGATGAGAGCAATGGGCATTAAATAATGGTAGTGTGAAGCTAGCATTACTTGTAAAAGTCATTCTGGTTTTCGGCACAAATTATACCAGAATTCTATTTTTTTTTTTTTAATAGGCAATATTATAGAAAAATGTAACAACTCTCTGGAAAAAAAACAAGAAGGCTGGTTTTATTTTGGCAGTTCAATAAATACAAAGCATTCTTGGAAAGGTTTTAGGAGAGTAACAGTTCCCTGTTTTTTTGCCAAGTGTGGGGGGGGCATCTCTCAATTTCAAGCTTTATTGGCTTCTATTAGTTTCTCTTTAAACCTTTCTGATCTCGCACGGCTTTCAGCTCTCTTGTCCTCATACTGAAAGACAAAAAATAAAATAATATGGTAGTTAAACAAGTGTGGTAGTGATAATGAACAATAAAGTCCCTATTGGGTCCGATCCTGCAATTCAGCCTCTTTAACCCCACAATGACGTGGCCTAAAAACAACTTACAAGCACGGCCTCATTTTTCAAAACAGACAGGTAACATCGTATGTGTTAGCTATTGGGACACCTCAACTTACCCATGAGATGGGTAATATAACCAAAGTAACTTTCGGGACACATTGTACGTCATCTTATTGGTAAACTTTGGTTGATATTTTTTGGTTTCATTTAAGAAATAATAGGAAATTTGTTTGAAATTTGGAACATTTGCAATTTCCATAATGTGAAATGTTCTGCTGTTCAGACAGATAGTCATATCACCCAACTACATTAATAAATATTGTCTGCCATATCTCTGTTTTACATTCACGTCATCTTTTAATTGTCCTTGAATTTTGGATGTTAGAAGGCTTACAAGTATAACAGTGATTTTTCAAATTTACATGAAAATTTCCCAAAATATTTTTTAGGGACCACTTCTGAAGGGCATTTTAAAAATCTGTATATTAGAAACCCCCATAAATAACCCCATTTCAGCTGAACCCCTCAAACAATTCAAAATGCTAATTTGAAGTTTGTTTAACCTTTAAAGGGATTCTACCACTAAAACACTGTTTTTTTCTGCTTTAGACGTCGGAATAGCCTTTAGAAAGGTTATTCATCTCTTACCTTTAGACGTGGTCTCTGCTGCGCCATTCCTTAGAAATACCGGTTTTTACCGGTATGCTGAGTTCTCCGCAGCAATGAGGACGGGCCCCAGCACTCAAACGGCGAGCGTCCCCACTGCTGCCCAAGAGCTCACTCCAGCGCCGCCTCCATCTTCAGCTGCAACCCCGCCTCTTCTGTCTTCTTCTGTTGGTCCAACTTCCGACGCCTGCGCAGTATGCTCCTGTATTGAAATACAAGAGCAAGAGCGGCCATTTTTGGGAGGCCGCTCTTGCAGTTCGATACAGGAGCGTACTGCACAGGCGTCAGAAGTTGGACCGAGACGGAAGACAGAAGAGGCGGGGTTGCAGCTGAAGATGGAGGTGGCGCTGGAGACAGCAGTGGGGACGCTCCCGTTTGAGCGCTGGGGCCCGTCCTCATTGCTGCGGAGAACTCATTTGTATACCGGTTAAAACCGGTATTTCTAAGGAACAGCGCCACGGAGACCACGTCTAAAGGTAAGAGACGAATAGCCTTTCTTAAGGCTATTCCGACGTGGTAATTAGAAAAAATGTTGCTTTAGTGGTAGAAACCCTTTAAGCATTTTCAGGGGAATTAAAACAATATGGGGGTGAAATTTAGACATTTCATTTTTTTTTCAATAATACTTTCAATAAATGGATGTAAACTGCTGTGGGCACACAGCAACACAGCAAGGGGAAGGAGCACTACCGGGCTTTTGAAAAGCAGATTTTTATGGATTAGTTTTCAGTTGCAGAGCCCTTATGTTCCAGTGGAATAAAAATCCACCAAAAGTAACCCCATTTCAGAAACTACATCCCTCAAGGAATTTATGAAGGGCTATAATGAACATTTTATTTTTTTTATTTCACATTAATAATTTTTAAAAACACTTTTGACCTTGGCATCTATGGGGTTAAAGCCACCAGATTGGCGGTATCTCTGTTCTCACTCGCTGGCGCTGTATCAGTTTACGTCTTTCTACGTTCTAATGTCGAAGTAATTGGGACGTAAAAAAGGCATTGGCAATTTATCAGTTAAACTCCCAGTGATACAATAATGGTTGGGGGGGAGGTAGTAGAAGACCCCTTTCAACTAAAGGAAATTGATGAAATTCTACAAGTCCACTTAAACTAAGCTGTTGTAAATGGCAGCATGAAACACTTTTCCAACACAGGCCTCAGTCTCATTGCTGGACTTCTTTCTCAGTATACGAAGAAACAATATTCCCTACCGTTTCCTTACGTTTTATGGTTACTACAGAAAGTACACAGTTATCAAGCGGAAGGACATTTAAGCTTCAAAAAACAATCTCACCTCTTTCCTTAGGCACTTTCTCATCTCACGGTCAATATCATTGCATTGTCCAAGGTATTTCATAAATTTGTTCTGAAATGATAAAAGAAACATTTTACGCTCTTCATTTTACAGAAAGACATTCATGGTGGTAATATAATAAAATAAGGACTAGGAAGAATAACCAGGCGGTTTTAGTACATAAATGTATTTTCCATAAAGTAACAAATCCGGATTATAATTTCGTTATGCTGTGATGTGTTGTTTCTCTGTTGTTCCTCCTGGAAATTTATGTTGTGAGCATGAGTACTTAAATTTGCTAAGGGGCAATTCATACACCCATGTTATGATGCAGTGAACGGCCGAAGCATTACTGTACCGAACTGACATAAAGCTGAGATTTCAGGAAAATCGTGCAACGGTCGTTCAGGAGTTCCCTGCATCATAACATAACTCCCATACGTTTCAATTCTGGTGCACTCAGAATTATTAAGGAGGATGGAACTTCTTAATTCAGGCACATCTCACACCAATAGTGGAATTAAGACACACACACCCCACCCTGATATAGTGGAATAAATATCCACACTGTTTTCACTTCTAGGCCTGGACTACTGATGCATAGAGATGAGCGAACAGTGTTCTATCGAACTCATGTTCGATCGGATATTAGGCTGTTCGGCATGTTCGAATCGAATCGAACACCGCGTGGTAAAGTGCGCCATTACTCGATTCCCCTCCCACCTTCCCTGGCGCCTTTTTTGCTCCAATAACAGCGCAGGGTAGGTGGGACAGGAACTACGACACCGGTGACGTTGAAAAAAGTAGGCAAAACCCATTGGCTGCCGAAAACATGTGACCTCTAATTTAAAAGAACAGCGCCGCCCAGGTTCGCGTCATTCTGAGCTTGCAATTCACCGAGGACGGAGGTTTCCGTCCAGTTAGCTAGGGCTTAGATTCTGGGTAGGCAGGGACAGGCTAGGATAGGAAGGAGAAGACAACCAACAGCTCTTGTAAGAGCTAAATTCCAGGGAGAAGCTTGTCAGTGTAACGTGGCACTGACGGGCTCAATCGCCGCAACCCAGCTTTCCCAGGATCCTGAATGGAATACACTGTCAGTGTATTCCCGTATACCCGATATATACCCCGATACCCGTTCCAACGGTGTGCCCCCCCACCTTCACCCCAGAAATACCCTGCAAGTCCCCTAGCAATAGAATTGGGGCTATATACACCCACAATTTTTACTACTGGTATACAGTGCCATTGTCTGACTGGGAATTCAAAGAATATATTGGGAATACAAATACCCTCATTTCTTGCTACTGCCATATAGTGCCAGTGTCTGACTGGGAATTCAAAGAATATATTGGGGTTACGTGCACCCACAATTTTTACTACTGGTATACAGTGCCATTGTCTGACTGGGAATTCAAAGAATATATTGGGAATACAAATACCCTCATTTCTTGCTACTGCCATATAGTGCCAGTGTCTGACTGGTAATTCAAAGAATATATTGGGGTTACGTGCACCCACAATTTTTACTACTGGTATACAGTGCCATTGTCTGACTGGGAATTCAAAGAATATATTGGGAATACAAATACCCTCATTTCTTGCTACTGCCATATAGTGCCAGTGTCTGACTGGGAATTCAAAGAATATATTGGGGTTACGTGCACCCACAATTTTTACTACTGGTATACAGTGCCATTGTCTGACTGGGAATTCAAAGAATATATTGGGGTTATAAATACCCTCATTTCTTGCTACTGCCATATAGTGCCAGTTTCTGACTGGTAATTCAAAGAATATATTGGGGTTACGTGCACCCACAATTTTTACTACTGGTATACAGTGCCATTGTCTGACTGGGAATTCAAAGAGTATATTGGGAATACAAATACCCTCATTTCTTGCTACTGCCATATAGTGCCAGTTTCTGACTGGTAATTCAAAGAATATATTGGGGTTACGTGCACCCACAATTTTTACTACTGGTATACAGTGCCATTGTCTGACTGGGAATTCAAAGAATATATTGGGAATACAAATACCCTCATTTCTTGCTACTGCCATATAGTGCCAGTGTCTGACTGGGAATTCAAAGAATATATTGGGGTTACGTGCACCCACAATTTTTACTACTGGTATACAGTGCCATTGTCTGACTGGGAATTCAAAGAGTATATTGGGAATACAAATACCCTCATTTCTTGCTACTGCCATATAGTGCCAGTTTCTGACTGGTAATTCAAAGAATATATTGGGGTTACGTGCACCCACAATTTTTACTACTGGTATACAGTGCCATTGTCTGACTGGGAATTCAAAGAGTATATTGGGAATACAAATACCCTCATTTCTTGCTACTGCCATATAGTGCCAGTTTCTGACTGGGAATTCAAAGAATATATTGGGGTTACGTGCACCCACAATTTTTACTACTGGTATACAGTGCCATTGTCTGACTGGGAATTCAAAGAATATATTGGGGTTATAAATACCCTCATTTCTTGCTACTGCCATATAGTGCCAGTTTCTGACTGGTAATTCAAAGAATATATTGGGGTTACGTGCACCCACAATTTTTACTACTGGTATACAGTGCCATTGTCTGACTGGGAATTCAAAGAATATATTGGGAATACAAATACCCTCATTTCTTGCTACTGCCATATAGTGCCAGTGTCTGACTGGGAATTCAAAGAATATATTGGGGTTACGTGCACCCACAATTTTTACTACTGGTATACAGTGCCATTGTCTGACTGGGAATTCAAAGAATATATTGGGAATACAAATACCCTCATTTCTTGCTACTGCCATATAGTGCCAGTGTCTGACTGGTAATTCAAAGAATATATTGGGGTTACGTGCACCCACAATTTTTACTACTGGTATACAGTGCCATTGTCTGACTGGGAATTCAAAGAATATATTGGGAATACAAATACCCTCATTTCTTGCTACTGCCATATAGTGCCAGTGTCTGACTGGGAATTCAAAGAATATATTGGGGTTACGTGCACCCACAATTTTTACTACTGGTATACAGTGCCATTGTCTGACTGGGAATTCAAAGAGTATATTGGGAATACAAATACCCTCATTTCTTGCTACTGCCATATAGTGCCCGTTTCTGACTGGTAATTCAAAGAATATATTGGGGTTACGTGCACCCACAATTTTTACTACTGGTATACAGTGCCATTGTCTGACTGGGAATTCAAAGAGTATATTGGGAATACAAATACCCTCATTTCTTGCTACTGCCATATAGTGCCAGTTTCTGACTGGGAATTCAAAGAATATATTGGGGTTACGTGCACCCACAATTTTTACTACTGGTATACAGTGCCATTGTCTGACTGGGAATTCAAAGAATATATTGGGGTTATAAATACCCTCATTTCTTGCTACTGCCATATAGTGCCAGTTTCTGACTGGTAATTCAAAGAATATATTGGGGTTACGTGCACCCACAATTTTTACTACTGGTATACAGTGCCATTGTCTGACTGGGAATTCAAAGAGTATATTGGGAATACAAATACCCTCATTTCTTGCTACTGCCATATAGTGCCAGTTTCTGACTGGTAATTCAAAGAATATATTGGGGTTACGTGCACCCACAATTTTTACTACTGGTATACAGTGCCATTGTCTGACTGGGAATTCAAAGAGTATATTGGGAATACAAATACCCTCATTTCTTGCTACTGCCATATAGTGCCAGTTTCTGACTGGTAATTCAAAGAATATATTGGGGTTACGTGCACCCACAATTTTTACTACTGGTATACAGTGCCATTGTCTGACTGGGAATTCAAAGAGTATATTGGGAATACAAATACCCTCATTTCTTGCTACTGCCATATAGTGCCAGTTTCTGACTGGTAATTCAAAGAATATATTGGGGTTACGTGCACCCACAATTTTTACTACTGGTATACAGTGCCATTGTCTGACTGGGAATTCAAAGAGTATATTGGGAATACAAATACCCTCATTTCTTGCTACTGCCATATAGTGCCAGTTTCTGACTGGTAATTCAAAGAATATATTGGGGTTACGTGCACCCACAATTTTTACTACTGGTATACAGTGCCATTGTCTGACTGGGAATTCAAAGAATATATTGGGGTTATAAATACCCTCATTTCTTGCTACTGCCATATAGTGCCAGTTTCTGACTGGTAATTCAAAGAATATATTGGGGTTACGTGCACCCACAATTTTTACTACTGGTATACAGTGCCATTGTCTGACTGGGAATTCAAAGAGTATATTGGGAATACAAATACCCTCATTTCTTGCTACTGCCATATAGTGCCAGTTTCTGACTGGTAATTCAAAGAATATATTGGGGTTACGTGCACCCACAATTTTTACTACTGGTATACAGTGCCATTGTCTGACTGGGAATTCAAAGAATATATTGGGGTTATAAATACCCTCATTTCTTGCTACTGCCATATAGTGCCAGTTTCTGACTGGTAATTCAAAGAATATATTGGGGTTACGTGCACCCACAATTTTTACTACTGGTATACAGTGCCATTGTCTGACTGGGAATTCAAAGAGTATATTGGGAATACAAATACCCTCATTTCTTGCTACTGCCATATAGTGCCAGTGTCTGACTGGGAATTCAAAGAATATATTGGGGTTACGTGCACCCACAATTTTTACTACTGGTATACAGTGCCAATTTCTAACTAGGAATTCAAAATGCGCAAGGCTCCCGGAAAGGGACGTGGACGAGGCCGTGGGCGAGGTCGGGGGAATGGTTCTGGGGAGCAAGGTAGCAGTGAAGCCACAGGGCGTCCCGTGCCTACTCCTGTGGGGCAGCAAGCATTGCGCCACTCCACAGTGCCAGGGTTGCTTGCCACATTAACTAAACTGCAGGGTACAAACCTTAGTAGGCCCGAGAACCAGGAACAGGTCTTGCAATGGCTGTCAGAGAACGCTTACAGCACATTGTCCAGCAGCCAGTCAGACTCTGCCTCCTCTCCTCCTATTACCCAACAGTCTTGTCTTCCTTCCTCCCAAAATTCCGAAGCTTTACAGAACAATAACCCAAACTGTCCCTGCTCCCCAGAGCTGTTCTCCGCTCCTTTCATTGTCCCTCAACCTGCCTCTCCACGTCACGATTCCACGAACCTAACAGAGGAGCATCTGTGTCCAGATGCTCAAACACTAGAGTCTCCTCCATCTCCGTTCGATTTGGTGGTGGATGACCAGCAACCCACCCTCATCGACGATGATGTGACGCAGTTGCCGTCAGGGCATCCAGTTGACCGGCGCATTGTGCGGGAGGAGGAGATGAGACAGGAGTTGGAAGAGGAAGTGGTGGATGATGAGGACACTGACCCGACCTGGACAGGGGGGATGTCAAGCGGGGAAAGTAGTGTGGATGTTGAGGCAGGTGCAGCACCAAAAAGGGTAGCTAGAGGCAGAGGCAGAGGTCAGCAGCTTAGGCGAAGCCAGGCCACACCCGGAATCTCCCAAGATGTTCCAGTTCGTACCCAGCCCCGAAAAACTCCCACCTCGAGGGCACGTTTCTCGAAGGTGTGGAGTTTTTTCAAGGAATGCGCCGAGGACAGATATAGTGTTGTCTGCACAATTTGCCTCTCGAAATTGATTAGGGGCTCTGAGAAGAGCAACCTGTCCACCACTTCAATGCGCCGTCATTTGGAATCCAAGCACTGGAATCAGTGGCAGGCAGCAACGGCAGGACAAAGGCCGCCTGCCGTTCACGCCACTGCCACTGCCTCTGCCACTGCCTCTGCCTCTGCCACTGCCACTGCTGACTGTGCTGGCGATGCACTCCAGAGGACGAGCCAGGACACCACTTCATCTGCCTCCGCCACTTTGTTGACTTCTACCTCATCCTCCCCTGGTCCTGTCTTATCTCCTTCTCCTGCACCATCAAAGGCACCATCAGGCGTTTCTTTACAACAACCCACCATCTCTCAGACATTGGAGCGGCGGCAGAAATACACTGCTAACCACCCACACGCGCAAGCCTTGAACGCCAACATCGCTAAACTGCTGGCCCAGGAGATGTTGGCGTTCCGGCTTGTTGAAACTCCCGCCTTCCTGGACCTGATGGCAACTGCGGCACCTCGCTATGCCGTCCCTAGCCGTCACTACTTCTCCCGGTGTGCCGTCCCCGCCTTGCACCAGCACGTGTCACTCAACATCAGGCGGGCCCTTAGTTCCGCGCTTTGCACAAAGGTCCACTTGACCACCGACGCGTGGACAAGTGCATGCGGACAGGGACGCTACATTTCACTGACGGCACACTGGGTGAATGTAGTTGAGGCTGGGACTGCTTCCCAAACTGGCCCGGTGTACCTCGTCTCCCCGCCTAACATTCCTGGCAGGGACACGAGAAGAACACCCCCCTCCTCCTCCTCCTCTACCGCCTCCTCCTCCGCCACCGCCTCCTCCTCCGCCACCGCCTCCTCCTCCGCTGTTAGATTGACCCCAGCTACGAGTTGGAAACGTTGCAGCACTGGCGTTGGTAGACGTCAGCAGGCTGTGCTGAAGCTGATCAGCTTGGGGGACAGACAGCACACTGCCTCCGAGGTGAGGGATGCCCTCCTCGATGAGACGGCAATATGGTTTGAGCCGCTGCACCTGGGCCCAGGCATGGTCGTTTGTGATAACGGCCGGAACCTGGTAGCAGCTCTGGAGCTTGCCGGACTCCAACATGTTCCATGCCTGGCCCACGTCTTCAACCTAGTGGTGCAACGTTTCCTAAAGAGCTACCCCAATGTTCCAGAGCTACTGGTGAAAGTGCGGCGCATGTGCGCCCACTTTCGCAAGTCGACAGTAGCCGCTGCTAGCTTAAAATCTCTCCAGCAACGCCTGCATGTGCCACAACACCGGCTTTTGTGCGACGTCCCCACACGCTGGAACTCAACGTTTCAGATGTTGAATAGAGTGGTTGAGCAGCAGAGACCTTTGATGGAATACCAGCTACAAAACCCTAGGGTGCCACAAAGTCAGCTGCCTCAGTTTCACATCCATGAGTGGCCATGGATGAGAGACCTTTGTGACATCCTACGGGTCTTTGAGGAGTCCACAAGGAGGGTGAGCTCTGAGGATGCGATGGTGAGCCTTACAATCCCGCTCTTGTGTGTTCTGAGAGAATCCCTGATTGACATCAGGGATAACTCAGATCACACAGAGGAGTTAGGGATAGCATCCGATCCGTCACAGCTGGAGAGTAGGTCCACACATCTGTCCGCTTCACTGCGTTTAATGGAGGAGGAGGAGGAGGAGGAGGAGGAGGAAGAAGAGTTGTCCGATGATGTGATGGTGATACAGGAGGCTTCCGGGCAACTTCGAATCGTCCCATTGTTGCAGCGCGGATGGGTAGACATGGAGGATGAGGAGGAAATGGAGATTGAACTTTCCGGTGGGGCCAGAGGAGTCATGCCAACTAACACTGTGGCAGACATGGCTGAGTTCATGTTGGGGTGCTTTACAACCGACAAGCGTATTGTCAAAATCATGGAGGACAACCAGTACTGGATCTTTGCTATCCTTGACCCCCGGTATAAAAACAACATCTCGTCTTTTATTCCGGTAGAGGGGAGGGCCAATCGCATCAATGCTTGCCACAGGCAATTGGTGCAGAATATGATGGAGATGTTTCCAGCATGTGACGTTGGCGGCAGGGAGGGCAGTTCCTCCAGTAGGCAACCAAGTTCTCACCGGTCCACACAAACGAGGGGCACACTGTCTAAGGTCTGGGACACCTTGATGGCACCCCCTCGCCAAAGTGCCGCCACGGAGGGTCCTAGTGTCACCAGGCGTGAGAAGTATAGGCGCATGTTGCGGGAATACCTTTCCGACCACAGCCCTGTCCTCTCCGACCCCTCTGCGCCCTACACGTATTGGGTGTCGAAGTTGGACCTGTGGCTTGAACTTGCCCTATATGCCTTGGAGGTGCTGTCCTGTCCTGCCGCCAGCGTCCTATCTGAGAGGGTGTTCAGTGCAGCCGGTGGCATCATCACTGACAAGCGCACCCGTCTGTCAGCTGAGAGTGCCGACCGGCTCACTTTGATAAAAATGAACCACCACTGGGTAGAGCCGTCATTTTTGTGCCCACCTGTGTAAAGCACCCCAACATGAAACTCCATGTCTGTACTCAACCTCTCCAATTCCTCCGCATCCTCATACTCATCCACCATAAGCGTTGCACAATTCTGCTAATACTAGGCTCCCTCCAACATGATTTCCCCCAACTCTGCTGGTTAGAGGCTCCCTCCACCCTGATTTCCACCAACTCTGCTGGTTAGAGGCTCCCTCCACCCTGCTTTCCCACAACTCTGCTGGTTAGAGGCTCCTTCCACCATGAATTTGCCCAAACTGGGCTGTTTAGAGGCTCCCTCCACCATGAATTGGTCCAAACTGGGCTGTTTAGAGGCTCCCTCCACCATGAATTTGCCCAAACTGGGCTGTTTAGAGGCTCCCTCCACCATGAATTGGTCCAAACTGGGTTTTTTAGAGGCTCCCTCCACCATTAATTGGTCCAAACTGGGCTGGTTAGAGGCTCCCTCCACCATGAATTTGCCCAAACTGGGCTGTTTAGAGGCTCCCTCCACCATGAATTTGCCCAAACTGGGCTGGTTAGAGGCTCCCTCCACCATGAATTGGTCCAAACTGGGTTTTTTAGAGGCTCCCTCCACCATTAATTGGTCCAAACTGGGCTGGTTAGAGGCTCCCTCCACCATGAATTTGCCCAAACTGGGCTGTTTAGAGGCTCCCTCCACCATGAATTTGCCCAAACTGGGCTGGTTAGAGGCTCCCTCCACCATGAATTGGTCCAAACGGGTTTTTAGAGGCTCCCTTCACCATGAATTGGTCCAAACTTGGCTGTTTAGAGGCTCCCTCCACCATGAATTGGTCCAAACTTGGCTGTTTAGAGGCTCCCTCCACCATGAATTGGTCCAAACTGGGTTTTTTAGAGGCTCCCTCCACCATGAATTTGCCCAAACTGGGCTGTTTAGAGGCTCCCTCCACCATGAATTTGCCCAAACTGGGCTGGTTAGAGGCTCCCTCCACCATGAATTGGTCCAAACGGGTTTTTAGAGGCTCCCTTCACCATGAATTGGTCCAAACTTGGCTGTTTAGAGGCTCCCTCCACCATGAATTGGTCCAAACTGAGGTGGTTAGAGGCTCCCTCCACCATTAATTGGTCCAAACTGGGCTGGTTAGAGGCTCCCTCCACCATGAATTTGCCCAAACTGGGCTGGTTAGAGGCTCCCTCCACCATGAATTGGTCCAAACTGGGGTGGTTAGAGGCTCCCTCCACCATTAATTGGTCCAAACTGGGCTGGTTAGAGGCTCCCTCCACCATTAATTGGTCCAAACTGGGCTGGTTAGAGGCTCCCTCCACCATTAATTGGTCCAAACTGGGCTGGTTAGAGGCTCCCTCCACCATGAATTTGTCCAAACTGGGCTGTTTAGAGGCTCCCTCCACCATGAATTTGCCCAAACTGGGCTGGTTAGAGGCTCCCTCCACCATGAATTTGCCCAAACTGGGCTGGTTAGAGGCTCCCTCCACCATGAATTGGTCCAAACTGGGGTTTTTAGAGGCTCCCTCCACCATGAATTGGTCCAAACTTGGCTGTTTAGAGGCTCCCTCCACCATGAATTGGTCCAAACTGGGGTGGTTAGAGGCTCCCTCCACCATTAATTGGTCCAAACTGGGCTGGTTAGAGGCTCCCTCCACCATTAATTGGTCCAAACTGGGCTGGTTAGAGGCTCCCTCCACCATGAATTTGCCCAAACTGGGCTGTTTAGAGGCTCCTTCCACCATGAATTTGCCCAAACTGGGCTGTTTAGAGGCTCCCTCCACCATGAATTGGTCCAAACTGGGTTTTTTAGAGGCTCCCTCCACCATGAATTGGTCCAAACTGGGCTGGTTAGAGGCTCCCTCCACCATGAATTGGTCCAAACTGGGGTGGTTAGAGGCTCCCTCCACCATTAATTGGTCCAAACTGGGCTGGTTAGAGGCTCCCTCCACCATTAATTGGTCCAAACTGGGCTGGTTAGAGGCTCCCTCCACCATGAATTTGCCCAAACTGGGCTGGTTAGAGGCTCCCTCCACCATGAATTTGCCCAAACTGGGCTGGTTAGAGGCTCCCTCCACCATGAATTGGTCCAAACTGGGGTTTTTAGAGGCTCCCTCCACCATGAATTGGTCCAAACTTGGCTGTTTAGAGGCTCCCTCCACCATGAATTGGTCCAAACTGGGGTGGTTAGAGGCTCCCTCCACCATTAATTGGTCCAAACTGGGCTGGTTAGAGGCTCCCTCCACCATTAATTGGTCCAAACTGGGCTGGTTAGAGGCTCCCTCCACCATGAATTTGCCCAAACTGGGCTGTTTAGAGGCTCCCTCCACCATGAATTTGCCCAAACTGGGCTGTTTAGAGGCTCCCTCCACCATGAATTGGTCCAAACTGGGTTTTTTAGAGGCTCCCTCCACCATGAATTGGTCCAAACTGGGCTGGTTAGAGGCTCCCTCCACCATGAATTGGTCCAAACTGGGGTGGTTAGAGGCTCCCTCCACCATTAATTGGTCCAAACTGGGCTGGTTAGAGGCTCCCTCCACCATTAATTGGTCCAAACTGGGCTGGTTAGAGGCTCCCTCCACCATGAATTTGCCCAAACTGGGCTGTTTAGAGGCTCCCTCCACCATGAATTTGCCCAAACTGGGCTGGTTAGAGGCTCCCTCCACCATGAATTGGTCCAAACTGGGGTGGTTAGAGGCTCCCTCCACCATTAATTGGTCCAAACTGGGCTGGTTAGAGGCTCCCTCCACCATGAATTGGTCCAAACGGGTTTTTAGAGGCTCCCTTCACCATGAATTGGTCCAAACTTGGCTGTTTAGAGGCTCCCTCCACCATGAATTGGTCCAAACTTGGCTGTTTAGAGGCTCCCTCCACCATGAATTGGTCCAAACTGGGTTTTTTAGAGGCTCCCTCCACCATGAATTTGCCCAAACTGGGCTGTTTAGAGGCTCCCTCCACCATGAATTTGCCCAAACTGGGCTGGTTAGAGGCTCCCTCCACCATGAATTGGTCCAAACTGGGGTTTTTAGAGGCTCCCTCCACCATGAATTGGTCCAAACTTGGCTGTTTAGAGGCTCCCTCCACCATGAATTGGTCCAAACTGGGGTGGTTAGAGGCTCCCTCCACCATTAATTGGTCCAAACTGGGCTGGTTAGAGGCTCCCTCCACCATTAATTGGTCCAAACTGGGCTGGTTAGAGGCTCCCTCCACCATGAATTTGCCCAAACTGGGCTGTTTAGAGGCTCCCTCCACCATGAATTTGCCCAAACTGGGCTGGTTAGAGGCTCCCTCCACCATGAATTTGCCCAAACTGGGCTGGTTAGAGGCTCCCTCCACCATGAATTGGTCCAAACTGGGGTTTTTAGAGGCTCCCTCCACCATGAATTGGTCCAAACTTGGATGTTTAGAGGCTCCCTCCACCATGAATTGGTCCAAACTGGGGTGGTTAGAGGCTCCCTCCACCATTAATTGGTCCAAACTGGGCTGGTTAGAGGCTCCCTCCACCATTAATTGGTCCAAACTGGGCTGGTTAGAGGCTCCCTCCACCATGAATTTGCCCAAACTGGGCTGTTTAGAGGCTCCCTCCACCATGAATTTGCCCAAACTGGGCTGTTTAGAGGCTCCCTCCACCATGAATTGGTCCAAACTGGGTTTTTTAGAGGCTCCCTCCACCATGAATTGGTCCAAACTGGGCTGGTTAGAGGCTCCCTCCACCATGAATTGGTCCAAACTGGGGTGGTTAGAGGCTCCCTCCACCATTAATTGGTCCAAACTGGGCTGGTTAGAGGCTCCCTCCACCATTAATTGGTCCAAACTGGGCTGGTTAGAGGCTCCCTCCACCATGAATTTGCCCAAACTGGGCTGTTTAGAGGCTCCCTCCACCATGAATTTGCCCAAACTGGGCTGGTTAGAGGCTCCCTCCACCATGAATTGGTCCAAACTGGGGTTTTTAGAGGCTCCCTCCACCATGAATTGGTCCAAACTTGGCTGTTTAGAGGCTCCCTCCACCATGAATTGGTCCAAACTGGGGTGGTTAGAGGCTCCCTCCACCATTAATTGGTCCAAACTGGGCTGGTTAGAGGCTCCCTCCACCATTAATTGGTCCAAACTGGGCTGGTTAGAGGCTCCCTCCACCATGAATTTGCCCAAACTGGGCTGGTTAGAGGCTCCCTCCACCATGAATTGGTCCAAACTGGGGTGGTTAGAGGCTCCCTCCACCATTAATTGGTCCAAACTGGGCTGGTTAGAGGCTCCCTCCACCATTAATTGGTCCAAACTGGGCTGGTTAGAGGCTCCCTCCACCATTAATTGGTCCAAACTGGGCTGGTTAGAGGCTCCCTCCACCATGAATTTGCCCAAACTGGGCTGTTTAGAGGCTCCCTCCACCATGAATTTGCCCAAACTGGGCTGGTTAGAGGCTCCCTCCACCATGAATTGGTCCAAACGGGTTTTTAGAGGCTCCCTTCACCATGAATTGGTCCAAACTTGGCTGTTTAGAGGCTCCCTCCACCATGAATTGGTCCAAACTTGGCTGTTTAGAGGCTCCCTCCACCATGAATTGGTCCAAACTGGGTTTTTTAGAGGCTCCCTCCACCATGAATTTGCCCAAACTGGGCTGTTTAGAGGCTCCCTCCACCATGAATTTGCCCAAACTGGGCTGGTTAGAGGCTCCCTCCACCATGAATTGGTCCAAACTGGGGTTTTTAGAGGCTCCCTCCACCATGAATTGGTCCAAACTTGGCTGTTTAGAGGCTCCCTCCACCATGAATTGGTCCAAACTGGGGTGGTTAGAGGCTCCCTCCACCATTAATTGGTCCAAACTGGGCTGGTTAGAGGCTCCCTCCACCATTAATTGGTCCAAACTGGGCTGGTTAGAGGCTCCCTCCACCATGAATTTGCCCAAACTGGGCTGTTTAGAGGCTCCCTCCACCATGAATTTGCCCAAACTGGGCTGTTTAGAGGCTCCCTCCACCATGAATTGGTCCAAACTGGGTTTTTTAGAGGCTCCCTCCACCATGAATTGGTCCAAACTGGGCTGGTTAGAGGCTCCCTCCACCATGAATTGGTCCAAACTGGGGTGGTTAGAGGCTCCCTCCACCATTAATTGGTCCAAACTGGGCTGGTTAGAGGCTCCCTCCACCATTAATTGGTCCAAACTGGGCTGGTTAGAGGCTCCCTCCACCATTAATTGGTCCAAACTGGGCTGGTTAGAGGCTCCCTCCACCATGAATTTGCCCAAACTGGGCTGTTTAGAGGCTCCCTCCACCATGAATTTGCCCAAACTGGGCTGGTTAGAGGCTCCCTCCACCATGAATTGGTCCAAACTGGGGTTTTTAGAGGCTCCCTCCACCATGAATTGGTCCAAACTTGGCTGTTTAGAGGCTCCCTCCACCATTAATTGGTCCAAACTGGGCTGGTTAGAGGCTCCCTCCACCATGAATTGGTCCAAACTGGGTTTTTTAGAGGCTCCCTCCACCATGAATTTGCCCAAACTGGGCTGTTTAGAGGCTCCCTCCACCATGAATTGGTCCAAACTGGGGTGGTTAGAGGCTCCCTCCACCATTAATTGGTCCAAACTGGGCTGGTTAGAGGCTCCCTCCACCATTAATTGGTCCAAACTGGGCTGGTTAGAGGCTCCCTCCACCATGAATTTGCCCAAACTGGGCTGGTTAGAGGCTCCCTCCACCATGAATTGGTCCAAACTGGGTTTTTTAGAGGCTCCCTCCACCATGAATTTGCCCAAACTGGGCTGGTTAGAGGCTCCCTCCACCATGAATTGGTCCAAACTGGGGTTTTTAGAGGCTCCCTCCACCATGAATTTGCCCAAACTCTGCTGGTTAGAGGCTCAATCCACCCTGATTTTCAAAACAAATGTTGGTGCCAACCTCAACTTACTACAAGGGCCAAATTCACTGCTGGTGACAAGCTCTCCTCACTGCAAGTGCCAAATACACATGTTTCAAGGTGTTTTCCTACTGTCAGAGAGGTGGTATTGAGTGTGTAAAGTGTGTAGTTGTTAGGCTGTGATGTTGGGGTAATAGAGGGTCTTTGGTGTGTTAGATGCCCCCAGACATGCTTCCCCTGCTGTCCCAGTGTCATTCCAGAGGTGTTGGCATCATTTCCTGGGGTGTCATAGTGGACTTGGTGACCCTCCAGACACGGATCTGGGTTTCCCCCTTAACGAGTATCTGTTCCCCATAGACTATAATGGGGTTCGAAACCCGTTCGAACACACGAACATTGAGCGGCTGTTCGAATCGAATTTCGAACCTCGAACATTTTAGTGTTCGCTCATCTCTACTGATGCAATTTTCTGTATAAGACAGATAGATTAAGGTAACAGTGGTTACCCTAATGCTTAATGCCCACTGCTGTTCTTCCATTCATTCTCCTTAGACTCTTCTTTACTTTTAAAGGCACACTTACATCTAGGTGGCATTGCTTCAGCAAACTAATGATCACGTTGCATTCTTCAGTGTGCAGATGGGGAGAGAGGTCTGGATGCATCTTACATTAAGGAACAACTGTGTAATTGAAGGACAGAAGGAAGCAAAATGTAATGAAACTGACATAGACAGCCATAGACATAATAATACCAGTAGAAGATCCAGACATACACAATGACCATTAGTGAGAACCATTATGTCTATTTGTTAGGGGGCGGGTTTTTCTGTCCGCTTGAAAAGTCGGACATCTTTACATGCGGACAGTGAAGGAAGGGCACGGAGTGCAAAAGAACGCACCCGATCGCCATTTAAATGTATGACAGGTGTCACGGACACAGCTAGTGTCTGCTGCTAATGTCCGTGCCAGATTTTGAACGGACACTAGGAGCGGACACTACCTGTCGGACACTGACGGTAGTGTGAACGCTCCCTTAAAGAAACCACGTTTATTTATGTCTATTTATTATAAAATAATGTTTTAATAACAATGTGTTATTTGAGTGTTCCCTTTATTTTTTGAGCAGTGTGTGTGTGTGTGTGTGTGTGTATGTATATATATATATATATATATATATATATATATATATATACATACATACATATATGCACACACAGACAGATATATACATACATATATGCACACACAGACAGATATATACATAGTCACCAAGTTAGTATCTGTAAAGAGGATTACAATGCACGGAGTGTTGGGGGAGGGAGTCAGTTTATTAAATGCAATAGGTCTGGCTAAAAAGATACATTTTAGGGTACACTGAAATCTATAGATTTTGGAAATCTAATTGTGTGGGTTAACACATTTCAGAGGACTAATGGAAGGGTTCAGATTATAGAGGGAATTTGCTTTAGGTCACTGACAGAATGAAGAGACCAGGTAAAGTAGCAGACAAAGATGTAGGGAGGTGCAGAAGTTTAACAGGAATGTGTCCAGTTCCAAATACATCCTAAACCAATAGTGCAGGAGCAGAAACAAACTTTTGTGGCCACAAACCAATGATGCAATGCAGAGATATTTATCTTTTTATAGATATGCAAATCAAACTGAAAGTTCAACCCAGGCAGGTACAATTTGCCTATAGACAGTCCTGGCACAGGCAGAGGCTGACAATGTCATTCACGGCCTAAGGAGTGGCAGTGGAGCGTGACTCCAGAAGAAGCAATTGTAACCCTCTGTACATAATTCAGACCCTCCCCCACTCACTTGCAGACAAATTTGCATATACATAAAATTATTATTATCTCTGCATTGTTTCATTAGTTTGTGGCCACACTGGTATGTTTCTCCTCCTGCTAAAGGCCCTTAGAGGACACTACTATTAGTTTGGAAGGCATTTTGGACCTGATAGACTCCCTTCTAATTGAATGGGCGCCATTGAAGTGACTGGCACTGACTGAAGGCAGCCGTGTAGTGACTAGATGGAAAAACAAAAGAAAACTTTCAGGAGCACATTATTGTTCTGAATTGTCCATTACACAGGTTAAGTCTAACCACCAACTTGTCATTGAAACCAGAAAGTGTAGGGGAAAGGAGACAGGAGAGCAGGTGAAATCATTAGATTGAAAAACTTAAAGGATACCGGCTCCACCCCAAGACATGCCATCACTGGATGTCATGTTGTGTCAACTGGAGGGCAAAAATAATGAATTAATGTAATATTTCATATACAGTGAGGATGCATAGTATAAACTGTTCACTGGCTTAAAGCATACCTCCAATAATAAAACAACTTTTCATAAATTAATAGTGCAGATGAAGAGAAAAAACTTTGTAATATCTTCATTAAAAATAATGATTCCTTCTCCTTCCCTACACTCAAATGTATATCCTTAATAGCACTTGTATCAGCATCTAGAAAGTGATTTATTGCAATCCACACAGGCAAAGAGATCAAACCATAGACGTCCATAAATTATATGTAATAATGAAAAGAGAGACTGGGAATAAGTATTGAACACATGAAGAAAAAGAGGTATAAAAAAAAAACTGAAAGCCACAACACCAGCTGAAACCTATCGGTAACTAGAAAGCAATCCTACTACTTGGTGAAAAATAATATTGGCTGCAGGTAACGGATGGCCTATAAATGGTGTCTCATTACTAAGGTGCCACACAAGAAACATCTCATGATGGGTAAAACCAGTGAGCTGTCTCAAGACCTTCACAACCTTATTGTTGCAAAACATACTGATGGCATTGGGTACAGAAGAATTTGTAAGCTACTGAAGATTGCAGTAAGTACTGTTGGGGTCATAACCCGGAAGTGGAAAGAACATGATTTGACCATAAACCAACCATGACCAGGTGACCCCTGCAAGATTTCAGACAGAGGAATCAAAAGAATTATGAGAAGAATTATCAAAAGGACCACAGAAAAACCTGGAGTCAACAGACACAATTGTTTCAAAGAAAGCAATAAGTAATGCCCTCAACCTCCATGGCCTGTATGCACGGTTACCACGCAAGACTCTAATGCTGAACAAAAATCATGTGCAAGCGTATTTAACCGCTTCCTCACATCTGCAGTAATAGTATGGTACATTTCAGGTATTTAAAAGTATAGAGCTGGCACTAATGCCTATGATCAGGCCCCGATGCCTGACCAAGGCATCATCTTGGGGAGGATTGTCGGCATCCAGGACGAGATCTGGGGCTAGTGATCTGTTGCTATCACAGCTGGGAACCAACTGAAAGCTCCTAGTATAAGCTTCTAGTAGTCTGGTATTCATTTGTATAACAGGCTGCTGTATGCAGCCTGTCATATAAATGTTGGTATATTGTAATGCATTGCATTCATGATCAGACCACCTGGGGTTCAAGACACCAGGGGGGGTTCTAATAAAAGTAGAAAATTACTATGATACACATACACATTTAGGTATCCCTGTGTCTGAAAATACCCAGTCTACAAACTTGTAAAAAAAAAATTCCCATATGGTGGGGGGGAGAATCAAAAGTACCGAACCACAGTTTGTTCGCTGTTTAGTCTTTGATAAAAACTTGAATTAAAAGTGATCAAAGCAACTAAACACTAAACAGTACACCTGACCCCGCAAAATAAGGCGCCTTGTGCAGCACTGTATATCTATATAAAAAAAACTATGACAGTAACTAAAGCTCAGAGTCCATAAAAGGAGCCCCCAAATCTTCAGGATTTAGAGTTTTGTGTGAAAGAATAAGCCAAAATCACACCTGAGCAGGGGTGCAACTACCATAGAGGCAGCGGAGGCGGCTGCCACAGGGCCCGGGCCATTAGGGGGCCCAGTGACAGCTGCTACCGCTGCGTTTTTTTTGTTTTTTATTTTAATTGGCCATTACAGGCCCTATTTACTTGCCGATCCAGGACATAATACTGTGTGCAGGGGCCACTATGGGGACATAATACTGTGTGCAGGGGCCACTATTAGGTATAATACTGTATGCAGGGGCCACTATTGGGTATAATACCTATGTAGGGGCCACTATGGGGGATAATACTGTGTGCAGGGGCCACTAATGGACATTATACTGTGTGCAGGGCTTACTAAGGGACATAATAGAGTGCGGAGGAGGGGGTTGGTCGAGGTCTTTGGCGTCGGTTGGAGGGGGGGGCCATGTCAAAAGTTCGCCACGGGGCCGCGCCATTCCTAGTTACGCCACTGCACCTGAGCAATGGATGCGACTAGTTTCTCCATATAGGAGGCGTCTTGAAACCGTCATCACCAACAAAGGCTTTTGTACAAAGTATTAAATACATTTCGGTAAGCGTGTTCATTACTTTTTCCCTGTGTCATTTCTCATTATTACACATAACGTCATTTCTAGACATCTATGGCTTGATTCACATCTGCGCTTTAAAAAAAAAAAAGCTGTTACCTTCGGAAACCTACGGATCTCATAGAGTATAATGGGGTCCATGTGGTTTCTGCATTTTCATGCAGAGATGGGAACGGAATGGCCCGAATGCAGATGTGAACCAAGACTATGGTTTGATCTCTTTGCCTGTGTGGATTGGATGGGTTACCAACATCTGGTGAGAATTTCATTTAATAGCATCTTTACAAATATATTTACTTAGAAAATTGGTGCCATGGTCACCGATTTCTTTGATCTGGAATCTGATTGGTTGTTATAGACAACAGTTCCACTTTTTGTCCACATGAGGTTCAACGTGTAGAAAGAAAATGTGTTTGCAAAACCTTAATGGCACAAACATGGCATCATGTGAAGAACTGGGCACAGCTGTGTAATCCCAGAAAGAAACTAGATAGTCTGGCTAAAGACAAACATTGAAGCTCCTGGGCCCCAGTGCATAATGTGTGATGGGTCCCCTACCTACCTTGTATCATTTAGAATATACTAAATAAAACAGGGGCACTTTTGGGTCCCCCTCAAGGTGCAGTATAGTCTGACCCTATAGCTATGCCCTGGGTCAGATTAAGATTACAACATGATTTTGGCCATGACTACTTTCACGTGACCATAGATAGTTAGGTCGCCCCACCATTCATTCGCTAATGTTAGTGAAGGAAGTCACAAAACGACCCTCAACTTCTAGCTGCAAAAAAACTTTGCTCTTTTTTTTTTTTTTTTTTGCAACTAGAAGTATGGCACGGTAAGAGGTCACAATGCCATTCACTAATATTGGTGAAAGAATTGCAGTGATCCAGTGATCCTAGGTCACGCAAAAGGAGTTGATGTCATAAGCAGCACGTAGCCCCAACCCCCGTCACACACAGAAGCCTCATGTGATGGTACAGTCAGCCTAGGACCAGTGATATCAGGGGTCTCAGTCATAACCTATGACCTTGCACAAGGGTACAGTTCATGACCTCACATCTACTGCACAGAATAGAAATAGGGCGCCTGACACTGATCACAATAGCAGCCTATTGGTAGAAGGGTTTGCTGTTACTTGTAGTTCTACAAGAGCTGGAGACTTAGAGGCAAACAGCCAGGAGAGGAATGAGTGACACAGCACAAGGGACACCACCATCCGTATCTCCCACAACCTACCTGCTCAATGGCGTGCGTACGGGAGACATAGAACCACTTTTTTTTTTTTTTTTTTTTTTACATAACACCTAAGAGCAGCTCTCCAACCGGCCGCCAGACCTGTCCATCATAACATAGCCAGCCAATGAGAAGCAGAGCTATAGCTAAGAGGCGGGACAACCTGAGTAACTAATGGCGGAAGACAAGACGACGAGGGGCCGGGCAAAGAAGTTATCCAATGAAAGGTCTAAGGGGCGGGGCAATCCTTAGTCACGAGGAGGCCTGGAAACTAGACGCCGTGTTGTTGTCATGGAGTCGCCTAGAGATGACGTCGGCAGGAGGATGATTGGTTGGTTTGAAGACTCGGGTTGTTAGCGCCATGGCTCCGACGCCCGGGAGTGCCAGGAAGCAGACGCGGGAAAGGTGATTGTAATAAGGGAATCGGGGGAAGCTGCAGCCCCGTGGGCTTAGTCGTAGTGTAATGGGTGAGGTGCGGGCAGTGACAGGAATATTTCCCGCCTTTTTATGATACCGATAACCTGAGTGACAAGGAGTGATGCTGGTAATGGCGTCCTGTGGCTACTAAGTATATTGGGCATCATGTACTGCCCGCAGCGTGTGCATGGGCTCTGCAGAGCAATGTCTGACTAGGGCAACCTGTGGCAAGCAAAGCCTCAGACATGGCCAGGCAGTCTCCAGTCCAAAACCTTCTGGGATGTCCTAGATACATATGGAGAGATTTCACTGGTGAAGTCTCAGATCTAAGGCTAGGGCCACCTGGCGACTCGGCCTGTGACTCTCTTTTACCAAAAGATCGCCTGCTCGCTCTGCGATTCCTAGTGTGGCAAAGAGTTAAGCTATGTTTGACTTGAAGTTCTGGCACACACGGGGTTACAATGCAAATTCATTCATTTAAAGGGGTTGTCTGGGATAAAAAACAAAAACCCCTCACCTGCTCCGGTGTTTCCCAGAGAGGTCTAATCCTGCTGCTCCGCTGCTTTCTTCCAGCAGTAGTCCCTGCCGCACTTCACCACTGAGGACAATCGGCGGCCTCAGCAAAGGGCACGAGGCATCAGTGTGGTTGGGTCTTATGCCACAAGAAAACATTGGAGTATCAGGACTGGACCGCACTGGGGTGTTTAGGGCTACACACACACACACACCCTGTTTCTCCAAAAATACACCCTACCCCAGCTATAAGCCCTAGCTTAGTTTTGCAAGGTTTTTGGAGTAGGGTAGAAATATAAATATAAGTTGTAGTTCCAATCATAAGCTCTGTCACGTAATGACACTGAGACATAGAATAGACATAATGTAGCTCCCAACCGGCCTGGACTACTGCCCTGCTACCTCCTGTCGTGGCAGGGCAAAATCTGCTTACCTGCTTCAGAATCCCATCTATTGCCTCCAGAGTCTGCCTTCCAAGTGCCACCTCCGCCGCCGCTACCATGCTGTGGGTTTGGCTACCTACATAACCAGACGTCAGGTGCCATTCCTGCTCGTTCCCATAGATGCAGCCATTCCCCTACAGCACCTTCTCCCTTAGCTGAGAGGAGATAGAGAGGGCATGGTGTCGCTGCCGCACAAAGTGCGTGAGAGAGAGAGGGGGGCCTGTAACTTTAAGACCTACTAACCCTGCACCATCAATTGTGAACTAACCATTTTATAAGATTTGTCTGGGTTCAATCAGAGAAGATTCGCTTCGGTGCATGAAAAATAAGACCTACCACGAAAATAAGCTCTAGACCTTTTTGCGGGGGGGGGGGGGGGAATGATACTGTCTTATTTTTGGAGAAACTCCATATATACCGTTCAGACTGTAAGATGCACCAGACCATAAAACGCACCTAAGTGGAAAATAGGGGCAAAAAAAATTGGGCGGGCCAAACAGGAAAAAAACGTCAGTTTGGCGGGTTTTTTTCCCTTCTACGATATTCACTTTACCAGAAAAATATTTTTATAAATTTGTAGACCTGACATTATATATATATATATATTATAGGGAAAGGGGGTGATTTAGAACTTTTATTTATTTGTTTTTGTTTTGTTTGTTAAAAAAAAAAAAAAAAACTTTTTTTTTTTACTATTTTATTAGCCCCCTATGGGGCTTGAACCTGCAATCATTTGCAGTCTATGGGAGATTCTGTACATTACTATGACAGAAACAGGCTGGCTCCCGCGATTTCGCTGCACGGGAGCCGGCCTGCAACAAAAAAGGTACCACCGGGCCCAGGGGCATTTTCTTAATTTTGTGGGGAAGGCTCACAGGTAGCAGTGCATCATCTTTACAGACCCGTTATTCATAGCAATAGCTTGGTGGATACCGGGAGGTTCACACCACCAGGGCAGGAAGCTGGGAACAGCAGGAGTGGGGCGATACTGCGACCACACTCCCCCACCAATCCCCCCATCTCCCCTATCCTGCAATATTGTGTGGGCTCAATGTTGATGTGATTTTGCCAAGATGTCCGTAAAGCAGTAGTAAACTTTGTAGTGTCCAGTTCTCCTTCATGGATTTTCCCCCAGCAGTAATCTTTATGTAGTCACATCACTGGGAATAGACAAGAGATTGGCACTCACTTGTAGATGAGATTGATAGATTTTAGGTGTACAGGCCAGTCGAAATGTTTCATCATATAGAAAAGTGCTTCAGAGAATGGGCGACAATTTTTCAGGTCTCTCCTTATATATTTGGCACTGACTGGATAATGTCGGTGTGTGCAGGGATTCCCCCCCCCCCCTCACACAAACACACTTAGTTGTGGTTTTATTCGTTTTTTTTTTTTCCAGGTTGAATCTTATAACAGAGTTTCAAGTAAGGCTGATTCAGAATTGCCTCCGGACATGTTGGGAGATCCTTTGCTTCTGGCCATAATGAGGCCACATTTTAGTGTCATTATATAGTGGGAGAGTTATCCTTTATGGAGAAATCTCCACTATTGACCTGCATCTGCTGTTACACTGAGAACATTTTTATTATATTGGCAGGTTTCAGCCATTACATCATTTGTGCTTTCTCTGTTTACATCACACGCACGGTCTGTTTTATAGGGGCCATACAATGTAATTTTAGTCTTGTCTCCTAGAAGTGAGAGGAATGAGGATATAATTACATTGACTGGCTGCCATGAAACAAACAGTGTGTGATATAAACAGAGAAGGGGTCACGGTGCTCACATGAGCTCCACATCCCCATCAGGTGATTAATCTGAGGGGATAGGGTCCGGGGCATTGACACGCTTCTGATTATTTTTTTTATTTATTTTTTTTTGTGACCCCTCCTGCAGATAGGTCATCAGTAAAGAACTGGACAACCTCTTTAACTGGCTCCCTATGAAAATTGTTCTGTGTGTGTGAGGCTAAGGCCCCGTGTAGTGGGACAAGGTGGAAACACTTTTTTTCTGCAGTGATTTTTCACAGGATTCCTTATAGGAGAACTCTGCTTCTATTATATACAGAAAACATAAAATTGACATGCTGAGATTTACAAACACACAAATACTTTTGATATCGCACCATTTCTGCTGCAGCTTATTTTTCTGCAATGTGTGGATGGCATTAGACAGAATCCCATCCACTTTGCAGATACTGTAAAATGGGGTGGTTTTTTTGCTGTAGCGTTTCCACAATGTGTGACCCCCGGACTAAGATAGGATAATGAGACTGTAAGCCACATTAGAGACTGGTATGCATGGTGACAATCTCTGTGCAATACTATGGAACATGTTCGTGCTGTATATAAGAATGAATAGGCTATAGAGGAGAGGAATTGGTTGTGTGTTTTTGTGGTGGAGCTGGGGGTGCTTTTGACATTTGTGCATTTTTGGTTATGTACATTTATTATATAGTAGCAGTTGCTCATGAGATTTGTACCATTCTAGTTTTTTGCATGGTGTTGATATTTTCATATTTGTATTTTCCCACCAGGAATTTTACTATGGACGAATGTGTTGCTGAATTAATAAAACGAATGATTGCACGAATGTCTTTTGCTGAAGTCAATCCCACGCTAAAGACATGGGGGTTGTTAGAAGAAAAGGAGCTGCAATCATTGACTACACGACAGTCGAAGGACAGTCTAGCAATGCAAGTGGTTAATCTCTGTGAGGTAACCAGCAGTCAGTAAATGGAAATGAGGTCATGTGCTTGCTTGTATTTACTAGTCAGGAATCATAATGTGAACTACTTTATGAGGGCGACACACAGTGGCAAAACCGCACCCACTTGAAGTGATCCAATCACCATACAGTGTGGTGGGTGAAACCAGTATCAACCACAGCATCATAGAGCCATTGGGCCAACAGATGTGGACGGGGTGTTGGCTCCATGCTGTTGCCATCAATCTGAAAGTCATCCTCCGATCCATCCAGTACCTGCTTTATATTTGTTACAATGATGATTCAAAGCTAAATAACAGTTTACAGTTTGGATGTCATTAGTGGATTGTGCCCATAAAAGCATCTTGCCCAAGGTCTTCTAGCTGGTGTTAGAATATGAAAGCTGTGATCAGATTGTCCGCTGTGGGCAACACTGTTCATATGTTTTTAATGCCTTAGACAATTCTGTTTTCACAATGACATGTTTATTTGCAGAGTGAATAGCCTGTGAACAACATGGTGAGCAGTTTTCTGAGTTTTAGGGCTCAAGTGCAACATAAATTTGAAAAATCTCTTATCTAATACTACAGTATTTTTAATGGATTTTATTTTCTCTCCAGCGTAAAAAAGCTACCCTGGATCATGCAGCTGACCTGGATATTGTGTGTAAGTGAAGCAGTTTATTTAATTGCATTAGTAGAATTTCCCAAATATAGGTTTGATGTTTATTCTTCTAAACTGCAGGATTTTAGGGATTTTAACTTTTTTGGCCACATACAAAGTGCGTCTTTACAGAAGTGATCTCCAGCTGTTAAAAAAGACAGTCTGAAGATCCGTGCTGTACAGACTCAAGTGTTATGGGTGAGGCTGGGCTTTGCTTGTTGACTGATTTCCAAACTGAGATATACGTGATCACATGACGCTTATGGACATGCACACAGAATACATCTGTGCAAAACTGGCCAATTCGTATGGGGCCACTAGAAAAACAAAAAATTACACGTACCCATGCAAAGCAAGGTCCTTCTGCTAGTACCTAATATATTGCTGTTGACTAACTACATTTGTTTTTTCTTAAACAGATTACCATGCCTACTCTAATAAGAAAATTTGGGAGGTGTATCAAATGTCTATACCATCAGGTAATGTATTATCACAGTCATCTTTTAGTGTTCTATTACCTCTTGAGTACAAATGTATATTGTTTATGAAAGTCCAGAAAAAAACAACTCTCAACCTTGCGAAATCAACTAGGAATGGTATGTTATTGTGGTAAGGGCTGCACGGAAACCTTCGACTGAAAGGTGAATTGCAATGATGGAACCAATATAAAATCCAGCATGCCCAAAAACCAGTTGAATAAGATAAAATATAACTTTTACTTCATATTGGTTAAAAAAGACAAAAAATGTTCATCTTGCAACATGGATCCAGAGAAGACAAAAA
Organism: Leptodactylus fuscus; assembly: GCF_031893055.1. Taxonomy (NCBI): domain Eukaryota; kingdom Metazoa; phylum Chordata; class Amphibia; order Anura; family Leptodactylidae; genus Leptodactylus; species Leptodactylus fuscus. Next base: position 51,184,136 of record NC_134271.1, on the reverse strand, counting down.
CAAATGGCCTACGCGTTTTGAGACCTAATTCATGGTATCTTAGTCCGAGCATTCGCTACAGACTTTTAACCGGAGCTATTTATCTCAGCGTGGCTCCTGGGCAATATCTTTCCTAAAATAGGGTCGTTTAACAGAATGTTGTTTCACTTTAAATAGTTGCAACTAATAGTAATCTATATATACATAAGTTTGCACCAACAAAGGTTTATAAGGCTGGTAGAGCTATTTCTAAATATGTGGAAGGCATGAAATACTTTAGGTGTCTGGCGGCTTACCCGCAAGCACTCTGAGCCACGCTGAGATAAATAGCTCCGGTTAACAGTCTGTAGCGAATGCTCGGACTAAGATATTGTTTAGACACTCAGGGATTTTGACGCATGCGCGATGGCTTTTTTCCCCGCTCGCGAAATCCCCGACCGTAGATGTGGAGCGCACAAGCGCATACCACATCAAAGCCGCGAGTGACGTGCGTAAGCACTTTCGCGGGCTTTTTTTACATTTATATGGCGGTGGGACAAACTACACATCACGAGCAAGCAATTACAAACAAAAGAATAGAGGTAAGTCCATAACCAATCACGTAACTGGGTTGTTATGACGGATGGATACATTTTTCACAGATACAGTCTTAGTACCTAAGCATAGTCATTGAAAGATATATACTTGTATGGGCATATAATCATATATTACTTGGATAGAAGGTCAGGTGTATTATAGCACCTTTTAAGCCTTATGTTTTATAAACACTGATTTAAGTATGATACTTATAATAACTAAGTGAACAATGTGCAAATGCTATGACTGAAAATAAGGATGTACTGTGTGAAATATACATATAAAGAATAATGGTGTATATTATATTGACCCTTATATTATCGTCACAACGGTTTTTCAACTATACACTTGCATTATGAGCCTATTGGATTAGGTGGAATATATCTATGTGTTACTATACGATATTATCTATACCCCCTTCTTGAGTGTAATTGTTGTTCCCTGTATATGTTCTCTTTTTTTTTTTTTTTTAAATAGATCTGATGAAGGGGTGGTACACGTGAAGTACTAGAAAACCCCAAAACGCGTTTTATCTTTAATAAATTACTATATTACTATAGAGCGCGGAGTAGGTCTTTCAATCTGAGGGTATATCCCCCAGTTTTAATTGTCATATTACTCTCGACCGGAGTGTCGGATGACCGAAGACGCTTCCAAACTGAGACGGTGACTCGAAAAACTTGTTTACGCCCATCTTTTTAAATAAAGGCGCTAAAATAGATATATATAACTGTACAAGTCACAAAAAGGACTGTTTTAGAACCTTCCATTTAACTCCTATTAGTGGAGCCTTTTCTATTCAAATCTTTATCTCCTGTATGATTTTAATAATCTTTTTTATGGTATTTAAAAACGGGGGAGCTTTTAAAATAAGATTAGTGGTGCCTGAATAGCCTTTTTAAAGGCTATTCAGGCATATGTGGGGCTCATATGGCATAATTTTGCTGATAGAGCCCCTTTAAGAAAACCTAGTTCATATGATCACAAGTTAAAAAAATGCACAGCAAAACCTCTTTGAAAGATCACTGCAAATCCCCTTATGTGAGCCAGGCTTCCTTTCAGTTTTTCACTTACAACATACAGTATATTCAGATGTGCAGGCTGGAAAATGCATAAATACCACTTTTAAGACTCCCATGTATTAGGAGATTGCTACCCTGCAACCCTGTCATCTGATTTGTGTATACTTGGAAAATGACATGTCCTAGAGAGTTGAAATATTCAGTAGTGCCTGATTTATCTATGTGCCAAAATTGGTGCTGATTGGTCCAGTGGTTTGTCCGTACATAAAGGACAGACATCAGACAACTAAGGTCCTCCAATGTGTCAATAGACCCACATTTTTGCTTTTGACCTTCTTGTGACTGAAAGGGCATAATTATACAAACAGAACAAACAGATGTTGATGGCCCATTTAGCAAAGTTCCCTAGTAGATCCCATTCTAAATGGGTAGAGGACTTAGGGCCACTGAATGGAGAACAGTGGCGGGAGGTTGTAAAGTTGACAGCACCTTTCACAGTTGTACTTTATATAGAGAGTTTATAAAAACCGTAACCTTGCTTCACCAGGTAGGAGTGCGACCAGATGCAACCTGCCCTAGATGTGACTACCATAATGTGAACCTCCTATGTGTGCTATGAAACTCTTGGTACTCCATTCACTAGATCCACAGTTACTTGGGAAATTGAAAACTAAAACGAACACCATTATTAGACTGAAAGAGTCTTAAACGAAAAACCCCTCGAAAATTTGAAAATTTTGAAACTGTACTGTCTTTCCCGACAGTCCTTTTGGGTGCCCCAGAACACGAAATTAATGGTTATTTTTCTGGCAAATGCTTGTTGGCTTCTCCAGGGGATGTTGGCATGGTTCAAATGGTTTATAATGTATTATATCTTTGATACCTAAATTGTGGTTCCCATACTGATCGATTCCAGTGCCCATAAATGTACCTTCATGTCTGTGAGTTCATTAAGGAATGAGGGGTGAATTAGAAGATCTCTACTGATTGTCTGGCCAGGGCTGGCAGCCATTTATCAAGGCTGTGGAAAAATAGAGAAATTGGAGTATATGGTTTTGCCTACTGGTTCCACAGGCCTCATTTATGCAATATCTGATCCGAAGTCAATGTAAATAGACAAAAAAGGATAACCGTGTCCTCTCGTGAAATACGATTTACAGACTGAAATCCTGTAGAAGAAGAAAAGAAAAAAAACTAGATGGAATGTGGCCGTGTACAATGACTATTCCCTGATGCGTGAGCGCACATTGTAACTTCATTAAATTACAATCTCTCACCTCTTCGCAGAATCCGAGATGAGTCTTGCTGAAGTCTCGAAATTCACAGTGCTCTTCAAGAAGGCTGTCTGTTCAGTTTTTAAAAATGTAAGAATTTGTTTCTTTGTAAACTTTTATAATAGGATGTGCTATAAATGAAGTTACTGCCAGGTGATGGGAGCGCAAATACAGCTGCAGGAAATGACCAAGCCGTAACGTAACGCTCCCATAGAACTCTTTATTCTCTAACCCAGGGGTTCTCAAACTATGGCCCGTGGGCCACATGCGGCCCGCCGAGGCCATTTATCCGGCCCGCCGCATGGGGCTCACGCGCTGTTACCTGGATCGCTCTCTAACGGGGATCCGATTTCCTGATAGTGAGCAGATCACTGCTTTCAGTTGTATGTGCAAATGCGGTTGCGTGGCCTACACTGACTGCAGAAAGTGACCTCTGCCTCAATGCAGGCGCGATGACGTTGTCGCTCCTGCAGTCTGAAGGAGAAGGACGCGCGGCAGCGCTCTTCATGGGTAAGTATAATAAAGTGTGTGTTGTACTGAGGAGTATATAATACAGAGTGTGTGTGTACTGAGGAGCACATAATACAGTGTTGGGGGGGGGGGGTACTGAGGAGTATATAATACAGTGTGGGGGGGACTGAGGAGTATATAATACAGTGGGGTGGAGCGCACTGAGGAGTATTTAATACTTTGTGGGGGGGGGGCGTACTGATGAGGATATAATCTTAAATTTTTTTAAAACTATATTTTGGCCCTCCAGTGGTTTGAGGGACAGTGAACTGGCCCCCTGATTGAAAAGTTTGAGGACCCCTGCTCTAACCCATTAGAAAGGTGTTTGATACAAATTGTAGTGAAGGTAATTTTCTTACCAGTGGCTGTATTCCTGAGTTATCAAGTCTCTTCTGGTTCTCCGCTACGTGACCAAAACTCTTATTCTCCTACTGAAGCAACATCTTATGTGTGGACAGGAAGTCTGCTTCCATGTGTATGCCTAGGAATCTCGCACTGAGGCTGTCATAGGTCAGCTTCTCTGTTCATTCCTGTCCACACATAAGATGCTGTGATGTCACATGATACAGCTGAGGTTCAGAGAAGAGGTGGACAGCTCGCAACTACTGCTAACAGTAACACAGAAGTTGCCATTGATCTGCCATTTGCTTAAATAGGACTCAGCGGCGTAGCAGTGAATGGAAACTCTGCCTCCTCTGTCTTTGCAGAGCCAGTGGCATATTGGGAAATGTAGGCAGCATTAGGGAATTGGAGAGAAAGAAGGAATTAAGATAGCAGACAACCCGGAAATGGCTAAAACCTTTTGCTGCAGCCTTTATTTTTCCAAATTATTTGCTGTGTTATACCCAGATGCCCATCTTAAATAATAGTAACATGTTCTTGGTTTCAGGTGACCATTCACTTCAGAGAATTTGAAGATGCCTTGTGGATCCGAATTGCTTGGGGAAGGGATTGCATGAAGCCTAATCAGTACAAGCCTACCATTGTGGTGTACCATATCCAGACTCCTAATGTCTTTATCACAGGCATTTCAAAATCCCACCGGCCTGTGCTATTTCAGGTGAATATTTATAGGCACTCGGGAAGAATTTCACATGAAGGAGAGGTCCTTTCCACTGCTGCAAATCCATCCTGACTGCAATCAGGCCGAATATGGGTGTGACAGCGGGAGCGCCTGAGTGGGCCAAAGTACAATGCTCAATAAAGTTTAATGTTTTGGGGGGTTTTTTGCTTAAAAGTTGACCATGTTCCACGCTAGAAATATTTAAAATCACTGGCAGTACACACATTGGAAAAAAATGTAATCCTTACTCTAACCAATATGTATCTTTCTTCACCCAGGGCCTTTTATTGGCTACAGGATACAAGCATATACAGGAGGCAGAACTGAAAAGTCGATGTTTGGAATCTCTGCAGGACATAGTATTTAAGCGATTTAGCCAGGTCAGCACATGTAGTAGTACTCTAAAAAGGGTCTGATGATTTGTCAGCTCCCATAAGATAGCAATGTTAGATCAACTTTTCTTAAACTGTGTTCTATTCATCCAAGAAACGTATGAATTGACAACTGGGTGTTGCCGTTCTTCATATCAACAGTCTTAACACTGTTTTCTGCGCTGATAAGATGGTGGCAGTGTGTGAACACACCTGACTGATGAGGGAATGGGTACACTTCAGTCTATTCATACATTCTCAGCAGTTATAACAGAGCTGACAGATACTGGAACTTCCCTTTTCAGTCAGGAAAGAAACCTGCTTGGAAATTGTCTTGCCTGTCACCACACCGTGCAAATGGTCCACTTCACAAAATATACATTGGTCTTAAACATAACCTGAAAGGCTAGTTCACACGAGACAAGAGGGTGCGGATTTTGGCACTGAATCCTCCTCAAAATCCACCCCCTCACAGTAGAGGTCTATGCAGACCGCTAGCATTCTTTCTTCCGCTAGCGGTTTGTTGCCGCTAGCGGAAAAAGAAGCGAGCTGCCCTTTCTTCAGGCGGATTCAGCGGCTGAATCAGCCGCGGTGTTAGTCTCGTGGCAGCATCCTCCGGACTAGGCCCATTCATTTGGGCCTACTCCAGAGCGGGAAGTCGCGACTGTCGGAAGCTGCGGCAGGCGCATTTTGGTCCTATTCTGATGCGGCTTCCCGCTTCAAAATCAGGACCAAAATATGCGGTCCCGTGTGAACGGGGCCAAAGACATTTATAGCAAAGTTTATTTCTAAATTCTGAAACTTGTGGAAAGGGATGTAATTTTATATTAATATATTCAGAAACTACTAATAATGTAATTTCCTATTATAGAAGTTGTGTTCATAATTTAATTTAGATATATACGTCTACCACACCCTTTGAAGCAGTTTCCTCTGGGTGGTTTAGGTTATCGGCTATGTTTGCAGTAATGTGGAACAGTTAAGTGGGCAGTCTGTGGCCCAGGTGTAGAAGGGGGAGTGGTACTACCTGTCTCTGGCCAGTATCTGAGATCACACCCATTGTCTCCACCTGCCTGAGGCCACTCAAGTAATAGAGATCAAAATGAATTGCACTGATTGCTCAAGAATGGTGAGGGCTAGAGAGAAAATTCCAACTGTGCCGAAATCAATGGAGCAGTTCCTGTTAAAGCATGCAACAAACTAATGTTGGTGGAGAATGGTGCAAGATCCTCTTTAAATTTCAGTCCCCACACCTAGATCTCAGGAACTACTGTTATATAGACAATATGAGGTTATTTACACTGCACACCCACGCCTGGTGAACTGCTTACATCTAATGTATCCTTAACTTTTATGCAGCGTGTCCATGCATTGCTGTAACGGTGTGTGTCCTCATTAAGTATACATTAGCATCATATCTTTTGCACGATTATTGATAGATGCGTTTTTGAAACCAGTTTTGGTTTTTCCTTTTTTCAGGCCTGGCTCTAAACGTCTTCAGCAGGTGGGAAAAGTCCTCAGGAAATCCTGACCTTGTAGCACAGTATCATGAACAACTGTTTGATAAGGTAAACCTTAGTATATGGATTCCTTCCCACCTCCTGTAACATTTTAGAGTCACTTCTGAATTTATATGTATTTTCTTGTTCTCGACCTGCTGATTTCATTGTGAGGTCTGTAGCTTCTCTATCCTTGTGCCCCTATGACAAAACTTCTGCCTCTGTCTTGTTTTGTTGCCATCACAGGGGAATTCTTTGGATATAAATCACCAATCCCATCAATTTATATACAATTGTATCTGTTGCTGTTCTAGCGAGATATGTGAGACTTGATGGAGATAGTGACACACTATATGTGTGACAAAACTGAAGCAGCAGGACACTGTAAAAACTGCGTTTTCATGGGTGCAGAGTTATAGATGCATCGGGATGTACGGTAATAAAATATTTACCACATCTGTAAAGTCTTTTCCTTCTACTCATTTTTAATAAATTTCTAACTTTTACATAGGGAGTTCTTGATACCTTTGCAGCATTTAGTGGCTTTACAACTCTTTTCCCATTGATAAGACTGTTTGTATGTTTTATACATAGGATTTTCTCTTCTTTCCTTTATATACAGCCATTTCAGTCGTATCAGTCAAGATCGCTTCCAGAAAAAAGCAAAGCCTCCACATTTGGTAAGAATTGATCTAGCATTTAACTCTTTTCTAATTTAACAATCTGCTCTTGTGCTAGCTGCTACGATATCCAACCAAGTCCACAATCCAAATGAAACGAAGTAATATACGCTTTTGTTTCACTGTTGGGACTCCCTCTCTGTTAACCAAAATTGAGAGCTTTGGCTTTCATACATTTTGGTGTGAGCACTGTGTGGTGACTTACTTTTCAAGTAGTGCCGCATACATGAATAGTTCACTCTGGAAATCTCTGCTCAAAACTCAACATGAATGGAATTTTATGGAACATTACATAGATTACATATGTTTATAGAAACCTATGGGAGATGAAGGGGGAAACAGTAAGAAGGAAGTGCAGGAGATGAGAGAAGACTGGCTTAGTTTGATGCTGGAGTTAAATAGGAGTTTTCTATCACAACCAAAGCATTTTACTCAAACCAGTAGTTTTTAGTACTGCTCTGTGTGTCCTGCGTGGTCCTGGGGTTGTTTGAATGAGAGAGATAGTTATAGAGCAGAATCTCCTCTACTTACCTATCTCAGAGGAATGCAAGCTACAGACAGCTTACAGAGGGGGAAACTGCAAAAAATTGCAATATGTAACTTGTAAGGGCCAGAAACAGTACTTTCCTCATGTACATGCACTTTTGCTAAGTAATTTTGAAACATTAGGCAGTTTTCAGTTTCTTCTACAGTGGAACCTGCTAAGAAAAGGTCTGTATCATAAATTGTGTGTGTAGCTCAAGACATTTGACCTGCACCAACATTGATATTTTAATTCTATATAGATTGTTTTGTTGTAATTTTTTTTTTTCCCCCAGCAGATTCGAAGCTGACTTATGAAAATATTAAGGAAAAAGAACGTATACATCATGTGATGCTTGAAACATTTGGAGATGGCCCTCTTCCAAAACTAGAATTTGCTTCATACAAGGTATGCCATTGCAATTGAATCCAGCAAATGTTATATAAAAAAAAAATTAAATTAAATAAAGGCGTACTAAGATAATCCTTTAATAGTCCCACAGTGGGGAAACTTCAGTATATTACAGCAGCATAGTAATACAGATACAGGATAATACACAGTAATATATTACAGACGTAGACCCACATAAGCTGAGAAGAGAAGATATATTAGGAGTCCATAGCAGCTAAGGAACGGAAGAGAAAGAAGGAAGACGTCATAATCATAGTTTTCTGTGCGGAGTGATCTTCGCTTGGTCTGATGTAGATTATACAGCCTGGTCGCGGTTGGAAGGAAGGACTTGTGATAGCTCCTTCTCACACTTGGGGTGAAGCAGGCGGTCACTTACAGTGCCATCAAGGTCTCATACATGGGGTGGGATTTATTATCTCGCATGGAGGTCACCACAGACAGTATCCTTCTGTCACCCACCACCTGTACTGGGTCCAGGGGCTCCCCAGGACAGAGCTGGCCCTCCTGATCAGCCTGTCAAGTCTATTTCTGTCCCTGGTTGATATACTGCTCTCCTAGCAGGCTATACTGAAAAAGATGGCTGAGGCAACCACAGAGTTGAAGAAGGCCCTAAGAAGTGTCCCCTGGACTCCGAAGGCCCTCAGCCTCCTGAGTACGTAGAGTCTGCTGTGGCCCTTTCTGTGCAGCGCCTCCAGGTGATCATCCCAGTCTAGTTTATTATTGAGGGCCACACCCAGATACTTATAGGTCCTGACTATCTCAATACATGTCCCTTGGATCTCCATCGGGGTCAGAGCACTTCTCTGTTTATTAAAGTCCACCACCATCTCCTTGGTCTTCCCAGAATTAATCCTGAGGTGGTTCTGCTGGCAGCAGTCAACAAAATCCCGGTTTAAGTCTCTGTATTCCCTCTTGTCACCCTCAGTGATGAGACCTACTATTCACCGCCTTCAGTCCCCTATCGATCCTGTGCAGAATATCCTACCGCTCTTCTTTGTTTACAAGTATCCTGCACATGACCTCGGCAAGTCAGTCAGTGACCTCTCTGGTTACCTTCCTTACGATTGGCACCAGGGTCGTGATGCTAGGAGTATGGCACATGACTGCCAAGCCCACTGATTGGCTTTAGAGGTCACATGCTGGAAATGAGTAAACCAAAACTATGACCGGTTGAGGAGGTGAGTCTCAGCACCAGCTTCAATATGTTAAGTAACATTTTTATCTACTATTCTCATCCTCAAACAGCTGGAAACCTCATTCAATGGGGAAACTGGTATCGCCAATAAAATTGAACCCTTCCGGTGTCTTGTCAAATTCTCCAGTCCTCATCTCCTGGAATCACTCAGAACCCTTGCCCCATCAGGTAACCGGGATAAAATGTCTAATTTGTTTTTACAGCTATACACACAACAATATGTATGTATTAATCTAAATACATTGTAAATCTTGATGTCTCTATTAACAGGTTTTGCAGAAGCTCCAATTTCAAGCCTTTTGTCATGTATACCCCATAGAGGCAGAAATATATTTAAAATCACTGAGAAGAAACAACCAAGTAGCAGTCAAGCTACAAACTAGAGACTTCTCTGTCCATTACTACAACCCCGGAGTCCGTACAGTTTCGCTTCTGCTCTGTCCTGCTGATCGTCTTACAGACAAGATGAATTGTACGACCTGTGAAGTCTGACTGTCCTCTTCTGACCTCTGACACACACCTTGAGACAGGTCCCAGATTCTTCCCTTGTCTATGAGGAATTGGAGGGCATGTTGAAACCTCCCTGTGGGACATGAGGTACAACTGATAACCGGAAGGGCTTATTAACTGGCTGCGCAATGTGATTAGACTGGAGATGGCTTGGAACAGGAAATTATGTATATAGAAAACCAATAGCTGTTGAAGGTTACCCTCCTCCTGCCATTTTAATGTATATAATTGGCATTAAATGAAATATTTTCCAGCGAATCCTGCATTACTTTTCTGAAACCTGTTTTAATTCTTTTTTATTGAGAGATTTTATTTGCCAGGGTTAATAGATTCATATCTGCCAAGGTAGTCTTTAATTCTGTTCACACTAGCCTCATGTGTTCCATTTTTCACAGATTCATAAGAGCTATGTTAGATCCATTTTCAAACCAATGCCAGCAAATCCTGACAGACGCAGTTTATGATTATGATAATCCTATTAATGCAGGTGTGAACAGAGCCTTACATATGTATATGCTGGAAGAGACATATGATGAATCCACGGAAGACCCTATGATGCCTTTCAGCTAAGGTTGAGACTGTGCTGCAAAAAAGCTTTTGCTGATTTTGGGCCACAACCAGGAATGGATTTGGCAGAAGGAATATAAGAGTTTCCTTTTATATTTCCCATTCCTCTAGAACAGGGGTAGGGAACCTTCGGCTCTCCAGCTGTTGTGAAACTACAACCCCCAGCATGCTCCATTCACTTCCACTGAGTACCAAGAACAGCAGAGCAAGTATGCATGCTGGGAGTTGTAGTTTTGCAACAGCTGGAGAGCCGTACATTCCCTACCCCTGCTCTAGAAACAAAAAACAAAAGCAACACACCGCTTTTCTGCAATGTCTGCTCCCAGCCTCAAAAAAACCCACAATAAAAGAACCTCTCAGAAAATGTGTAGTACACAGCTCAAATACCGGGGGCTTTTGTGTGGTTCCTCCTGTTCCCAGTCCCATTTTGTTTTCTGTAGAATGACCAAGACCCTCTTAAACTAATCTATGCCCACACTGCTTGCTTTGGTGGTCTGAGACACTCCCACTTGTCCATCCGTGAGCAGGGGAGTGTGCGTAGTTTAGTCTAAGAAACTGGTGACCATAGAAGTGAAGAGGGTCTAGGAATTGAAAGACTCATGTTGGAATCATTTAGAAAGGGGGACACAAGGTATTTATTGTGAACCAGACAGCCGTAGTGTCACATGACCCTGTACACTTGTATTTGACGCTTTTTCTTTCTAATGAATTGTATATCTTATGTAAAGTGTTCACCGCAGTATGCTATTTTAGTGTCACACTGGGGACTCTGCCTGTTTACACCAATTGGGTACTTCAGTTTTAGGCTTGTTGGGGTGACCAATTTTAAATATACATTTTTTTTTAAAAAAAAATAAAAATTTATGCGCACATAATTGTTTGAGCATCGTGTTCATGGCTTCTACCATTAAAACCTTTTTTTTTTTTTTTTTTTTTTTTTTGTGGATAAGACTTCGGAATAGCCTTTAGAAAGGCTATTTGTCTCTTACATTTTAGATGTGGTCTCCGCTGCGCCGTTCCTTAGAAATACCGTTTTTTTTTACCGGTATGCAAATGATTTCTCTCGCAGCGATGGAGGCGGGTCCCAGTGCTCAAACAGAGATGAGGGCGTCCCCACCGCTGCCAGAGAATTGTCTCCAATGCCGCCTCCTTCTTCGTCCGCAGCGTCATCTTCAATGCCTTCTTCCGGCGCAGGCTCGTAACTTCTAGGCGTTGGGCCTTGAGCAGACTGCGCAGGCATATAGGCCACGGGAAAATGGCCGCTTGCACAGTATTGTTAGAGCGCTTGGGCCCGCCCCCATCGCTGTGAGAGAACTCATTTGCATTCTGGTACAAATCGGTATTTTTAAGGAACGGTGCAGCGGAGACCACGTCTAAAGGTAAGAGACTAATAGCCTTTCTAAAGGCTATTCCGACGTCTTATCCACAAAAAAAAAAAAAGTTTTAATGGTAGAATCCCCTTAAGGCACACGCTGCATCCCTGTATCAAATGAACTTCATCTTGTTTTTTTACCCTTTTATTTTGCTCTGTACAGGAGTGGTCTCCAAATTTTGGTTCTCTGGGCTGTCCTGACAGTAACTGGAGACCCCTGCCAGACAGCTTCACAGGAGTGATTTTATATTTTATTTTTCCACTGGAACACTTTGCCAGGTTTAATAGCATAATGTTTTATCCTGTTGTATTCTATAGACTGGCTAAGCTATTTAATGGACCAGATGAAACTTCATTTGTTGCAAATATAATCTCACAAGTGGTTTAAGGCTTGTATATGTATCCTGGGAGAGATTCACTTGCTAACATAATTCATGGCAAAGTTGGGAATAAAGTTTTGTGGCTTTTACTTATAGTCATGTTATAGCGGTCACGAAAAGATTGTTTTACAGGATGTACAATTCTCCACACTGTCTGCTCTATGGATACGTGTGGATAATAGCCTAGGACATATGCACACAAGCGTAATGCAGTGTACCCTTTACATCTATGCTGAACTTTCTATATATATATATATATATATATATATATATATATATATATATATATATATATATATATATATATATTTTACATTTATGTACAGCTGGGGTTCTACGTTCCTGTATGGTGCTGCTCTTTTTGTAAGCTTGGAATACTATGTCGTGTATAATTTTAATCTTTTTATACTTGTTACATTTTACAATACACCCATGAATTGTACCAAGTGTGTGTATTTGTCTACGTTGTGCCTTGTCTTAATGTATTTCTGCATGTTAACTTGGTATTACCTTGTAATTAAAGATTTTATTTATGAACTGTAGACTTTATGTAAAAGTCTCACGCGGCTGGCAAATAAGTTGTTGTGTGTATCTTGGAAGCCTGGAAGTATGACTTTATCCTTTATACTCACAATAAGTAAGGACGTATTACTGGGATATGCCATCACTTACTGGTTGGTGGTGGGGAAACAACTACCATGAGCTTTATGGTGGAGCAGAGATGTGAGGCTTATGTATTGCTGCACAGCAATGGTGGTGAGTGCTGAAGATGTTGTGGAAGGTTGGATACTTACTGATCAAGAAGTGCTGGCATACTGAATACATCTAAGGAAGACAGTACCACATCTTAGGTAAGTGGCTGAACTAGAGATGAGCGAACACTAAAATGTTCGAGGTTCGAAATTCGATTCGAACAGCCGCTCAATGTTCGTGTGTTCGAACGGGTTTCGAACCCCATTATAGTCTATGGGGAACAGATACTCGTTAAGGGGGAAACCCAAATCCGTGTCTGGAGGGTCACCAAGTCCACTATGACACCCCAGGAAATGATGCCAACACCTCTGGAATGACACTGGGACAGCAGGGGAAGCATGTCTGGGGGCATCTAACACACCAAAGACCCTCTATTACCCCAACATCACTGCCTAACAACTACACACTTTCCACATTCAAAAAAACCTCAATCAAAGTGGGAAAATACCTGGAAACCTTCTTTACTCCCCAAATGGATGGACACAAACCCCAATTTAAGCTCAACAAACAGTAACAACCACCCCTTTAAATCACGTTCCCCATGACAACCACAAATGGAATAGGCAATGGGAATTCCAAAAGCCCTCACCCTTAACTGTCATTTTGAGTGTGTGTGTGTGATGTGGTAAGACCTTCCAAAATTCACTTTTCTAGCCCTTAACATGAGCCCTTCCAAACAAAGTTACATGACCTTAAGATGAGCTACCAGCAGAGATTGAGGCCCTTGGCATGAGTAGAGCCTTGCACCAGCAGTGTTTTTGGCACTTAGGGTGAGTTGAGCCTTGTACCAGCGTGTGTCCCTTAACATCAGGCGGGCCCTAAGTTCTGCACTTTGCACAAAAGTTCCACATTAACTAGGCTGAATGGTACAAAGATTAGTAGGCCCGAGAACCAGGAACAGGTCTTGCAATGGCTGTCGGATAACGCTTAAAGCACATTGTCCACCAGCCAGTCAGCCTCTACCTCCTCTTACCCAACAGTCTTGTCCTCCTTCCACCCAAAATTCCCAATCTTCCCAGAACAATAACCCCAACTGTCCCTGCTCCCCAGAGCTGTTCTCCCTTCCTTTGACTGTACCGCAACCTGCCCCTCCATTTCGCGATTCCACGGACCTAACAGACGAGTATCTGTGTCCAGATGCTCAAACACTAGAGTCTCCTCCATTCCATCTCCGGTCGATTTGGTGGCGGATGACCAGCAACCCACCCTCATCGACGACGATGAGACGCAGTTGCTGTCAGGGCAGCCAGTTGACATGCGCATTGTGCAGGAGGAGGAGGCGAGACAGGAGTTGGAAGAGGAGGTGGTGGACGACGAGGACACCGACCCCACCTGGACAAGGCAGATGTCAAGCTGGGAAAGTAGTGTGGATGTTGAGGCAGGTGCAGCACCAAAAAGGGTAGCTAGAGGCAGAGACATGTCCAGAGGCAGAGGTCAGCTGCTTTGCCGAAGCCAGGCCAGACCCGGAATGTCCGAAGATGTTCCCTTTTGTACCCAGCCCAGAAAAACTCCCCCATCGAGGGCACGTTTCTTGAAGGTGTAGAGTTTTTTCAAGGAATGCGCCGAGGACAGATATAGTGTCGTCTACACAATTTGCCTCTCGAAATCGAGTAGGGGCCCTGAGAAGAGCAACCTGTCCACCACTTCAATGCACCGTCATTTGGAATCCAAGCAATGGAATCAGTGGCAGGCAGCAACGGCAGGACAAACGTCGCCCGCCGTTCATGCCACTGCCTCTGCTCACAGTGCTGGCGATGCACTCCAGAGGACGAGCCAGGACATCACTTCATCTGCCTCCGCCACTTTGTTGACTTCTCCCTCATCCTCCCCTGTTTCTGTCTTATCTCCTTCTCCTGCACCATCAAAGGCACCATCAGGCGCTTCTTTACAACAACCCACCATCTCTCAGACATTGGAGCGCCGGCAGAAATACACCGCTAACCACCCACCCACGCAAGCCTAGAACGCCAACATCGCTAAACTGCTGGCCCAGGAGAGGTTGGCGTTCCGGCTTGTTGAAACTCCCGCCTTCCCGGACCTGATGGCAACTGTGGCACCTCACTATGCCGTCCCTAGCCGTCTCAACTTCTCCCGGTGTGGCGTCCCCGCCTTGCACCAGCACGTGTCACTCAACATCAGGTGGGCCCTTAGTTCCGCGCTTTGCTGCAAGGTCCACTTGACCACCGAAACTTGGACAAGCGCCTGTGGTCAGGGATGCTGCAGTGCTTATCTTTAATGACAGGCAGGGTGAATGTGGTGGAGTCTGTTCCCCGGGTGCAAACTGGGGTGGCCTATCTCCTCTCCCAGGCCAAAATTCATGGCAGGAGTAGACTGAAACCCTACGACGCTGCAACCTCCACCACAGCTACTAGCGGCAAACGCTAAAACACTGGTGTGGGGAGACGTCAGCAGGCGGTGCTGAAGCTCATCAGCTTGGGGGACAGACAGCACAGTGCCTCCGAGGTCAGGGATACCATCCTGGCTGAGATGGCATTTTTTTTTCCCTGCTACACCTGGGGCCTGGCATTTTTACGCCTGTGATAATGGCTGGAACCTGGTAGCGGCTCTGGAGCTTGCCAGCCTCCAACACGTTCCATGTTTGGCCCACGTCTAACCTAGTGGTGCAAAGTTTTTTAAAAACATACCCAAATGTACCGAAGCTACTGTTGAAAATGCGGCGCTTGTGCGCCCACTTTTGCAAGTGCACAGGAGTCGCTGCTAGCCTAAAAACACTCTAGCAAGGCCTACATCTGTCCAAACACAGGCTGTTGTCCGTCATTCACACACGCTGAAACCCTACAATACCATATCTTGAGCAGGGTGTGTGAGCTGCACAGACCTTTGATGGAGTTCCATCTACAAAACCCAAGGGTTCCTCAAAGTCGGCAACCAAAGTTTCTGCACCATGAGTTTCCAGGGGTGGCAGAGTTATGGCTAGGGGAAGAGGCATGGATAGGGATGATGTCTAGGGGCAAAAGCAGTGTGGATGTGGAGGCAAGCTAAGCAGGAAAAACTGGGGGTACAAGCTAAGGCATGGACTGGGGTGATGTCTAGGGGCAAAAGCAGTGTGGATGTGGAGGCAAGCTAAGCAGGAAAAACTGGGGGTACAAGCTAAGGCATGGACTGGGGTGATGTCTAGGGGCAAAAGCAGTGTGGATGTGGAAGCAAGCTACGCAGGAAAAACTGGGGGTACAAGCTAAGGCATGGACTGGGGTGATGTCTAGGGGCAAAAGCAGTGTGGATGTGGAGGCAAGCAAAGCAGGGAAAATGGTGGCTAGAGGCAAAGGGATGTCCATAGGCAGCAAGGGCAAAGATGCAAAACTCTCCCGTTTCAAGAATTTTCCTGACTTGTTTCCCCACAAAACATTCCTGGGAGGAGGGCTGAAACACCACCCTCCTCCTCCTCCGCTGTTAGATTGACCCCAGCTACGAGCTGAAAACGCTGCAACACTGGTGTGGGGAGACGTCAGCAGGCTGGGCTGAAGCTCATCAGCTTGGGAGACGGACAGCACATTGCCTCTGAGGTCAGGGATGCCATCCTGGATGAGATGGCAATTTGTTTATCCCCGCTGCCCCTGGGGCCAGGTTTTTTAGCTTGTTGGAGGGCTCTGGAGCTTGCCAGCCTCCAACACGTTCCATGCCTGGCCCACATGTTCAATGTAGTGGTGCAATGATTTTTAAAAACATACCCCAAATTAGCTGAGCTAAGGGTGAAAGTGCGGCACTTGGACACCCACTTTCCCAAGTCTACAGTACCTGGAGCTAGCCGCAATATACTCCAGCAAGGCCTACATCTGCCTGAAGCACCTACTGTTGTGCGAGGTCACCACACGCTCTAACCCTAGATACCGTATGTTCAGCAGGGTGTGTGAGCAGCAGAGACCTTTGATGGAGTACCAGCTACAAAACCCAAGGGTTCCTCAGAGTCAGCTCCCTCACTTTCTGCACCATGAGTTTCCATGGGTGGCAGACTTATGGCTAGAGGCACAGGCATGGATAGGGGTGATGTGTAGGGGCAAAAGCAGTGTGGATGTGGAGGCAAGCTAAGCAGCAAAAACTGGGGGTACAAGCAGCCGGTGACATCATCACTGACAAGCACAGCTGTCTGTCAGCTGACAGGCTGACTTTCACCAAAATGAACAGACAATGGATAGACTCATCATATACATGTCAGTTACATGACAAATTTAGTGCAATTTGCAAGTCCAAGATGGTTTGGAGATCTGCGGAGAGGAATCTCACCACCTCTTGCGGGTGCCATCATTTGGAAGGCAAGCCCTGGGCTCAGTGGGTGAGAGCAAGCGCAGGATAATCGTCGTTTGGCCTGGCGGCCACTGCCTCTTCCACTGTTGACAGGGCTGGCGCTGCAGTCCAGACCAGGAGCCAGGACACCTCCACATCTGCCTCTGACACTTTGGGGAGTTCACCCTTATCCTCACCTTTTCCTGCCATTTCTCCTTTTGCCCGCGCCATCATGCGCCTCTTCCCAGCAACTCCCCATCTCCCAAGCCTTTCATTTCATGCTAAAGTACAGCGCAACCCACCCACATGCCCAAGGCTTCAACGGCCTCATCTCAAGAAATCTGGCCCAGGAGATGTTGGAATCCCGGCTGGGGGACACTCTGCCCTTTTTGGGCAGAGTGTCTACTGCGCCACCGCACTGTGCCGTCCACACCAGCACTTTCCCCCAAACATGAGGCGGTCCCTAAATTCAGCGCTTAGCCCTAAAGTTCCATGTGACCAGTTACGAATGGACAAGTGCATGCGGACAGGGACGCTAACTTTCAATTTGGGCACAGTGGTTGAATGTAGTTGAGGCGTGGACCGGGTCGCAAAATGTGGTGGCCTGACTTGTCTCCCCACACAACATTCCTGGGAGGAGGGCTGAAACACCACCCTCCTCCGCTGTTAAATTGACCCCAGCTACGAGCTGGAAACGCTGCAACACTGGTGTGGGGAGACGTCAGCGGGCCGTGCTGAAGCTCATCAGCTTGGGGGCCAGACAGCACACTGCCTACAAAGTGAGTCATGCCATCCTCGATGAGACGGCAATGTGGTTTTTGCCACTGCACCTGGGCCCAGGCATGTTGTCATGTGTGATAATGGCCGTAACCTGGGATTGGCTCTGTAGCTTGGCAGCCTGCAACATATTCCATGCCTGGGCCACGTTTTTAACTCATTGCTGCTAATCTTTTGAAAAAGGTACCCCAATGTTCCTGAGCTACTGGTGAAAGTGTGGTGCTTGTGCGGATAGTTTTTAAAGTGTATAGTTGCCGCTGCTAGCCTCTATGCACTCCTACAACGCCTGTACCTGCTGGAACAACGGCTGTTGTGCGACGTCTCCACACTGCTGGCACTAAACATATCATGTGTTGAGCAGAGTGTGTGAGCAGCACAGACCTTTGATGTAGTTCCAACTCCAAAACCCTCGGGTTCGTCAAAGTCAACTCCCTCAGTTGCTCAACCATGAGTGGCCATGGGTGGCAGACTTATGTGAAATCCCATCCCATCCATTGCACTGGACACGAAACATTAGCATGCGCTCAGCACAACTTCGGATATGGCAGATGCGTTAAGCAGGGTGCAGGGTACAACACAGACCAGGCCCGAGCACCAGGAACAGGTGTTAGAAATACTGCAGCATCTGCCATTTCCTTCCAATTTTGGGGTTTTGGACCCGCCACCGACTTGTCTGGACCTAAGTGGGGATCATGAGACACAGTTGCCATCAAGGCAAGCTGTGGTCATGTGCGGTTTGCAGTAAGGGGGCAGTGCGCAATTGGAAGAGGAGTTGGTGGATGACGAGGCCACCGACCCCACATGGACAGGGGTGATGTCTAGGGGCTAAAGCAGTGTAGATGTAGAGGGAAGCTAAATCAACAAAAAACCTGGGTAGAAGCAAAGGCATAAACTGGGGTGATGTTTAGGGGTGAAAGCAGAGTAGATGTGGAGGGAAGCTAAGCAGCAAAAACAGTGGGTAGAAGCAAAGGCATGCAAAACTCTACCCTGTTGGAAGACTTATTCCTAGGTCTGGAACACGTTAATGGCCCCCCTGGACAAATTACTGCCACTCAGGGGCCTAGTGTCACCAGGAGGGACAAGTATAGGCGCATGTTGTGGGAATACCTGGCCGACACCAGCTCTGTCCTCTCCGATCCCTCTGTGCTCTACAGCCTAAACTTATTTTCTCATCTTTTTTTCTGAACTGCACATCTCTTGCCTGCTTCCTTTGGGATCTTAGAAATGGTGGTCCACTTCCACAGATGGTAACTTCAATAGACAGTGTAACGGGAGTAGCTGAGGGATCGCTGTCTTAACCACTTTTTGGCACAAAATTAACTTCCAAAGCCAAATATGGTGCAAGTATATGATGCAAGGACACCTACACACCTATCTCTGACACATTGGGGAGTTCACCCTCATGCGCCCTTTTGGCCTGCACCATCATGCGCCTCTTCCCAGCCACTCCACATTTCCCAAGCTTTTCATTGCAGGCAGAAGTACAATACAACCCACCCCCATGCCCAAGCCTGTAACAGCCTCATCGATAAACTGCTGGCCCTGGAGATGTTGGTGTTTGTTTATGCTTCTGGAGACCCAGGCCTTCCGTCAGCAGATGGCAGCTGGGGCACCTCCCTATGCTGGGCCTAGCCGTTACTACTTCTCTTGGTGTGCTGTCTCTGCCTTGCGCCTGCATGTGTCCCATAACATCAGTCGGGCCCAGAGCTCTGCGCTTTGCTGCAAGGTCCACTTGACCACCGACACATGGACAAGCGCCTGTGGTCAGGGATGCTGCAGTGCTTATCTTTAATGACAGGCAGGGTGAATGGTGGAGTCTGTTCCCCGGGTGCAAACTGGGGTGGCCTATCTCCTCTCCCAGGCCAAAATTCATGGCAGGAGTAGACTGAAACCCTACGAAGCTGCAACCTCCACCCCAGCTACTAGCGGAAAACACTGTAACACTGGCATGGGGAGATGTCAGCAGGCCGTGCTGAAACTGATCAGCTTGGGGGACAGACAGCACAGTGCCTCCGAGGTCAGGGATGCCATCCTGGCTGAGATGGCTTTTTTTTTTCCCTGCTACACCTGGGGCCTGGCATTTTTGCGCCTGTGATAATGGCTGGAACCTGGTAGCAGATCTGGAGCTTGCCAGACTCAAACACGGTCCACGCATGGCCCACGTTTTCCAACTTGTTGGTGCCATGTTTCTTTGAAACCTACACCATTGTGCCTGATATACAGGTCAAAGTGGGGCCATTTTCGTAAGTGAGAACTAGCCTCTGCTAGGCAGAAAACATTCAGAGCACACTCCTCTCATCTTCGCACCATTGGCTGGCGGAGGAAGACGAGGGGGTTGGAGTGGCATCTGATGTCCCTATCCCACACGAGGCTAGAGGGTGCACTTCAGTGCATCCCATTGCTTCACCACAAATGGTGTGAAGGGGAGTGGAAAATGGAGGAAATGGAGAGTGACCCTTACAGTTGGGGCCAGCAAAGGCATGCCAAGTAACACACTGGCACACATGGCTGACTTCATCTTGGGTTGCTTTTCAACACATATTTCACATCATGAAGAACAAATAATACTGGATTTTTTTCAAGCCTCGAACCCCGGTCTAGGTCTAATGTCTGTTCCTTTCTTATATTAGGGGAGAGGGAAAAAAAATTACTTCAGTGATACGTTTAGCGTACATAGACTGACTATTAATGTGTATCCCACTTAGTGTTGTTAGGGTTACACACCGTCACAACCTGGCTAAAGCTTCTATAGCTGTTAATAAAGTCAACATAACTTTACGGTATCCAAAAAGACAGCTGGTACCGACAGAGAGCAAGACAAATGTCACCCAAAGCTGTGAGCTCTGAACACCCACAGTGACTTTGGCGTCATCATCATTATAAGGGAGCGGGTGGTAATAAATAACTTGGCAGTGCCTAAAACCCAAAAAGCTTATACAACTATATTTACATTAAGATACACAAATGAAACTTTTCAGTAGCATGTCATGAGACAAGCTGATAAGCTCTTCCTTTGTGCAGTGCTATTTGAAAGTTAAACGCTGCCTTTATTTTAATTCTGGAAAAGGTGCAGACATTAGATTTAGAACATGTTGTCTTCATTGTCCAAATCCTCTATATAGGTAACGTGTTTTTCGGGCCGAGCTGTCTGGGAACGAGCTGGTGCAGCACTGACACCCTGGGTGAATATGGCAAGAGCCTGAGATGTAGGGTGAATGAATCCCCAAATTATTTGTGGAATTCCCAGTGAGACAATGGCACTGTATACCAGTATTAAAAATTGTGGGTGCACATAACCCCCATATATTCTTTGAATTCCCAGTCAGACAATGGCACTGTATACCAGTATTAAAAATTGTGGGTGCACATAACCCCCATATATTCTTTGAATTCCCAGTGAGACAATGGCACTGTATACCAGTATTAAAAATTGTGGGTGCACATAACCCCCATATATTCTTTGAATTCCCAGTCAGACAATGGAACTGTATAGCAGTAGCAAAAATTGTGGGTGCACGTAACCCCCATATATTCTTTGAATTCCCAGTCAGACAATGGCACTGTATACCAGTATTAAAAATTGTGGGTGCACATAACCCCCATATATTCTTTGAATTCCCAGTCAGACAATGGCACTGTATACCAGTATTAAAAATTGTGGGTGCACATAACCCCCATATATTCTTTGAATTCCCAGTCAGACAATGGAACTGTATAGCAGTAGCAAAAATTGTGGGTGCACGTAACCCCCATATATTCTTTGAATTCCCAGTCAGACAATGGCACTGTATACCAGTATTAAAAATTGTGGGTGCACATAACCCCCATATATTCTTTGAATTCCCAGTCAGACAATGGCACTGTATACCAGTATTAAAAATTGTGGGTGCACATAACCCCCATATATTCTTTGAATTCCCAGTGAGACAATGGAACTGTATAGCAGTAGCAAAAATTGTGGGTGCACGTAACCCCCATATATTCTTTGAATTCCCAGTCAGACAATGGCACTGTATACCAGTATTAAAAATTGTGGGTGCACATAACCCCCATATATTCTTTGAATTCCCAGTCAGACAATGGCACTGTATACCAGTATTAAAAATTGTGGGTGCACATAACCCCCATATATTCTTTGAATTCCCAGTCAGACAATGGCACTGTATACCAGTATTAAAAATTGTGGGTGCACGTAACCCCCATATATTCTTTGAATTCCCAGTGAGACAATGGAACTGTATAGCAGTAGCAAAAATTGTGGGTGCACGTAACCCCCATATATTCTTTGAATTCCCAGTCAGACAATGGCACTGTATACCAGTATTAAAAATTGTGGGTGCACATAACCCCCATATATTCTTTGAATTCCCAGTGAGACAATGGCACTGTATACCAGTATTAAAAATTGTGGGTGCACATAACCCCCATATATTCTTTGAATTCCCAGTCAGACAATGGCACTGTATACCAGTATTAAAAATTGTGGGTGCACATAACCCCCATATATTCTTTGAATTCCCAGTCAGACAATGGCACTGTATACCAGTATTAAAAATTGTGGGTGCACATAACCCCCATATATTCTTTGAATTCCCAGTCAGACAATGGCACTGTATACCAGTATTAAAAATTGTGGGTGCACATAACCCCCATATATTCTTTGAATTCCCAGTGAGACAATGGAACTGTATAGCAGTAGCAAAAATTGTGGGTGCACGTAACCCCCATATATTCTTTGAATTCCCAGTCAGACAATGGCACTGTATACCAGTATTAAAAATTGTGGGTGCACATAACCCCCATATATTCTTTGAATTCCCAGTCAGACAATGGCACTGTATACCAGTATTAAAAATTGTGGGTGCACATAACCCCCATATATTCTTTGAATTCCCAGTGAGACAATGGCACTGTATACCAGTATTAAAAATTGTGGGTGCACATAACCCCCATATATTCTTTGAATTCCCAGTCAGACAATGGCACTGTATACCAGTATTAAAAATTGTGGGTGCACATAACCCCCATATATTCTTTGAATTCCCAGTCAGACAATGGCACTGTATACCAGTATTAAAAATTGTGGGTGCACATAACCCCCATATATTCTTTGAATTCCCAGTGAGACAATGGAACTGTATAGCAGTAGCAAAAATTGTGGGTGCACATAACCCCAATATATTCTTTGAATTCCCAGTGAGACAATGGCACTGTATAGCAGTAGCAAAAATTGTGGGTGCACGTCACCCCAATATATTCTTTGAATTCCCAGTCAGACAATGGCACTATATACCAGTAGCAAAAATTGTGGGTGTATATAGCCCCAATTCTATTGCTAGGGGACTTGCAGGGTATTTCTGAGGTGAAGGTGGGGGGGCACACCGTTGGAACGGGGATTTGGGGTGTATATATGGGGTATACGGGAATACACTGTCAGTGTGTTCCATTCAGGATCCTGGGAAAGCTGGGTTGCGGCGATTGAGCCCATCAGTGCCACGTTACACTGACAAGCTTCTCCCTGGAATTGAAGTTATATGTAAGCCCAATATATTCTTTGAATTCCCAGTGAGACAATGGCACTATATGGCAGTAGCAAAAATAGTGGGTGTATATAGCCCCAATCCTATTGCTAGGGGACTTGCAGGGTATTTCTGGGGTGAAGGTGGGGGGGCACACCGTTGGAACGGGTATCGGGGGTATATATCGGGTATACGGGAATACACTGACAGTGTATTCCATTCAGGATCCTGGGAAAGCTGGGTTGCGGCGATTGAGCCCGTTAGTGCCACGTTACACTGACAAGCTTCTCCCTGGAATTTAGCTCTTATAAGAGCTGTTGGTTGTCTTCTCCTTCCTATCTAGCCTGTCCCTGCCTACCCAGAATCTAACCCCTAGCTAACTGGACGGAAACCTCCGTCCTCGGTGAATTGCAAGCTCAGAATGACGCGAAGCTGGGCGGCGCTGTTCTTTTAAATTAGAGGTCACATGTTTTCGGCAGCCAATGGGTTTTGCCTACTTTTTTCAACGTCACCGGTGTCGTAGTTCCTGTCCCACCTACCCTGCGCTGTTATTGGAGCAAAAAAGGCGCCAGGGAAGGTGGGAGGGGAATCGAGTAATGGCGCACTTTACCACGCGGTGTTCGATTCGATTCGAACATGCCGAACAGCCTAATATCCGATCGAACATGAGTTCGATAGAACACTGTTCGCTCATCTCTAGGCTGAACCTCTTAAGCACTAATCACTAATCCCATTGTGATATTCGTCACATACTAAAGTATAAACCATATAGGCCTTACTATTTACATAGCACAAGGTTATATGGGAAATGGTTATATGGGGTAAAACAGTAAAAGGGTTTACCTTACGATGCCTAATATCAGATGGGGGAGTGTCTCCAATGAGGTGTTGTGGTTTTTTTTTTTGTTTTGTTTTTTTGAAGATGTTATAGCATTGTGAATTTACTTGAATGGGACTAAGCTGAAATGGGCCACATGATGAATAAAAATGGCATCACTGGTCCAAGGTAATGGACTATACACCCCAGCACCGATCTGATACTGAAAGACTTAGCATAAGGATATAGGCATTTGCATCACTTAGCCATGGTGGGAAGGCCAGCATCTAACCTGCTTGGATGTGCAGTGACTGTAGTAGATGAGTGTGACACACACTGCAGAACAAACATGCAGTGCAAAGTGTCAAATATTGCTGTGTTCAGCCATGGTTTTATTGAAAAGTATTTTCATTACTAACAAGCAATAAAACCTACAACCAAGACCTCACCCCTTCCCCTGTCCCCCAGACAGCATTGATAGACCGTAATAGGGAGACTGGTGGGTACAGTAGCTATACATGGTTGTCTATAAGAACACACAGGAGAGACACCATGATAGGAGACGGAGAATTCAAATAGGAAAAACGTTAGATTCTTACAGTCTAAACATTGAACAAATGCTGCTTCTTTTGTGTGGTGTATTTTACCTTTTATAGATCAGTTTATAAGATCTAGTGAACTTGTAAGACGTTATACTGCAGTGTAATAACTGGGATCCTCTTTTGCCTGTAATGTGGAACAGAAAAAGCTAAATCTTATCTGAGTCTAGAAATACTGAAACGTTCAGAATTCAGACCATTGTTTCCCACTCTGGCTTTAGTCTTCCTGCAAGTATCAATGTAGATGCAATGACCAAAAATCTACCACTAGATGTCGCAGTCTACCAATATGTCCACAGAGCCGCCTTGGAAGGGCGCAAGCATTGCTATAATATGGGAGCAAAACCTGCCTGGCCTGCAAGGTGCTATACTATGTAAATACAATCTGCAAAGGTGACAAATTTCTCTCTCTGGGCAAACAGGTTTTGTAGCAAGCCTTTCCTTCCTTTGTATGTAGCTCATAATATTTGTGTCTAGATATTGTCTGACTTGAGAGATTTGCCATATGTTTGTTTTGTTCTTTTTTCCTAAAGTAATTGTTAATTTTCTGACTAGTTCTCTATATAATGTTACACTTGTCAACGTGACTTCTCAGAAAAGAGAGTACTTGAACTGTGGCAAAACTTTGGTGCAAAAATCTGTCAACTAATAGATGGTATAAACTTAAAGGATAGACAGTATAAAGATGTACCAGGTTGGTTATCCAACATCAGCCACTGTGATGAATCTGGCACATTTTCAGACTGCCCGTCTAACTTTACACTTCTAACTATTAGTAAATGAGTCACTGTGTGCATCAGAAGAGCAGAGATGACGTCCGTGCTCCAGTTGGGAGCAAATAACTTAGACAGCTTTATAGTAAAGTTATTTAGTAACATTACACTACAGATTTGATTCATTCAAACTTTGGACATAGAAATTTACTAGGGGGACTTTAAAAAAAAAAAAAAAAAAACAGCAGCACTTTGCATCGCAGCTTTCAGCTGCAGCAAATAGGGTTTGATCCTCATCCATGGTGTAATTGTACGTCGGATGTCAGGTTTTAAATGGTGGCCGCTTGCCACCAGAGCGGCTGCCATAGCCACCGGGTTTCTGTTGATTTATACAGCAGAGACCTGGTGCTAATGCCTGCGATCCGTGCCCGCACAGATCATGGGCATTAACCCCTTTGGCACCTCGGTCAAAGCTGACTGAGGCACTATTTTAATGGAGCTGCGCGGGCACTGCCATTTTACCGGGAATAGCCGGAATCTGGAGCAAGTTCTGGGGCCAGCATCCTGTTACTATGACAGCCCTGCAACTTGCTATAGAACACCCCCCCTTCCTTTCCCTAGTACTTAAATACTGTGAAGCACATACACATTAGGTATCCCTGTGTCAAAAAAACACCCGGTCTATTAATCTATAAAAATATTTTTCCCGTATGGTGAACACCAGCGTGGGAAAAAGAAATCAAAAGTGCCAAACCACCATTTTTTCACTGTTTTGCCAATGATAAAAATTTGAATAAAAAGTGATCAAAGCAATAGACTTTCCCCAAAATGGTATAATGAAAAAGTACACTTCGCTCCGCAAAAAAAGATGGCCTATACATCCCCATATATGGAAGTATAAAATAAAGTTATGGATATCAGAATATGGCTTTGGATTTTTGTTAAGGGGTTAAAAGGTAAATAAAACTATACAAATTTTGTATCCTCTGAACTGTACCGAAACATAGACTACAGGTGACATGTCATTTTGGCTGCAGAATGAACACCGTAAAAATGAATCTCGTAAGAAAGTCGCATAAATGCACTTTTTCTTCAAATCTACCCCATTCTGAATTTTTTTTTTTTTTTTTTCAGCTTCCCAGTACATTGTCCAGAATAATAAATGACGGCATCATGAAGAAAAACTTGTCCTGAAAACATTAAGACATATGGCTCTGGGAGTGGAGAAATAAAAAAAAAAAAAAAAAAGTTATGGGGTTTGGAAAAATTCCTCTGCTAGGAAGGAGTTAAACTCCTCATTATGCAAAGTGTGTGGCTCTGGCCTAATATGTCCTAGCTATTGATAAGTTCTTATTCTAATGAGATCATCAAAGTTATTCCATTTAGATTGCTAATCATAAGTAATATTTATATAAATAACAAAGAACTTTTAACATCTAAGAATAGTCGGTTCCTGCCCCAGTACTTTTTAATGAACCAATTAATGGCATGTTGTCATATACATTAACTCATTTGCATATTTTTTTTTTGTTACATGCAAGTGAATATCAAGTGCATCAGATGCATGGCAAAACAGCCTGGAGCAAAGAAGCCTCAGCAAACCCTGCCCAGTGATACCTCTCTGCTTTGTGAGGTCAGACACTGATGCTGAATGACAGGGCCTGACTATGTTCTAGGACAGGGGGAGGTGACCTTTGGCACTACAGCTGTTGTAAAACTACAACTCCCAGCATGCAGACTTGCTCTGTTGTTCTTGGAACTCCCATGGGAGTGAATGGAGCATGCTGGGAGTTGTAGTTTCACAGCAGCTGAAGTGACAAAGGTTGCTGATCCCTGCTAGGCCATCCCAAAGTTGTTTTATATGGTAAGGACATCCCCCAAACTGTTCCCATAAAGTTGGATGTGTACGATTGTCCACAATGTCTTGGTATGCTGAAGCATTAAGAATTTCCTTGATTTGGAACGAAAGGGCCTAACTGAACCCCAGTATTATATCTCCTCTACCAAACTTTACAGTTGTCACTATGCAGTCAGCTGGGTAACGTCATAGCATTTACAAAACCCAGACTGGCCCATTATATTGTTAGATAAGGTGTAAATTATTAGTCCATAGAACATGTTTCCACTGCGCCGGAGTATAGTGGTGCTATACTATTACCCAGCTCCATCTCATGTTTGACCCATTATTTGAGCTCATGTTAATGCCAAAAGATACACTATGTGATCAAAAGTATCCAGACACCCCCAAAAACATAAGTTTTTCATATTAGGTGCATTGTGCTGCCAGGTACTCCATATCAGCGACCTCAGTAGACATTAGACTTTGTGAGAGAGCAGAATGGGGCGCTCCATGGAACTCACGGACTTCGAACATGGTCAGGTGATTTGGTGCCACACATCATGCAGGTCAATGCCAAACGACACCTCGCTTGGTGTGAGCAGCGTAAACATTTGTCTATTGAACAGTGGCAGGGTGTGGGTATGGCGAATGCCCGGTAAACGTCATCTGCCAGCGTGTGCAGTGCCAACAGTAAAATTCGGAGGCGGTGGTGTTATCGTGTTTTTCATGGAGGGGGCTTGCACCCCTTGTTGTTTTGCATGGCACTATCACAGCACAGGCCTACATTCATGTTTTAAACACCTTCTTGCTTCCCACTGTTGAAGAGCAATTCGGGGATGGCGATTGCATCTTTCAACACAATCGAGCACCTATTCATACTGCACGGCCTGTGGCGGAGTGGTTACACGTCAATAACATATCTGGAATGGACTGGCCTGCCCAGAGTCCTGACTTGAATCCTATAGAACACCTTTGGGATGTTTTGGAATGCCGACTTTGTGCCAGGCCTCACCGACCTACATCGATACCTCTCCTCAGTGCAGTACTCCGTGAAGAATGGGCTGCCATTCCCAAGAAACCTTGCAGCACCTCATTGAACGTATACCTGAAAGAGTGGAAGATGTCATCAAGGCTAAGGGTGGGCCAACACCTTATTGAATTCCAGCATTACTGATAGAGGGCGCCACCAACTTGTAAATCATTTTCAGCCAGGTGTCCGGGTACTTTTGATCACATAGTGTATATGGAAGTTTTTGAGTCCCCAGATCGCACTGTTTATGTACTATTGGATATAGTTGCTGTGATGTCTAAACACTTTCACTTTTCAATAATACCACTGTGGAATATCAAAGAGGGATTACGTTTACAAACCGATTTACGCTAGGTTAATATCTCCGCTCGGGTTTCCATTCAGGGGATCTGCTTGGGTTATCTATAATCTAAGTTGGTTTCTTTTGGGTGGGGCGTGAAGATGCTTTTATTGGCTAACCAGAAAAATTACATTTGCAACCTTTTAAAGCACAACACGAAATAGGAGTTTCACTCTTAGTCGTATAGCAATGTCATATGTTAAAAGTAATTGAAAAAAGGAACCCCAGCACACTTTGCTCTATCGCTTGCTGGCCTTGACTACACTAATGAAAAATACATTTAATTGGCAGTTTTGCCTATATCATATTACTGTACTGTGCTTGGTGTAAAGACTACATCACTAGAATACAGCAAGGAATGACAACTGATTTCAGTTCTGAAGCCTTCACATAAAGCTTCAAGCTGTAACTTAGGATCAGCACAAACATAGAAAGGCCTGTTTTTTTATGCGTGTAATTGAATATGTAAACTCTAATAACTTCATATGTAACTGTATTATGTGTCTGTAATGCTCAAGGTGAGGATTATCTATAGCGCCTAATGTCCTGAATCTGTTTATTGATGGCTGAAGAAGGTCATTATACCCTTCCACTTGCAACAGTAACAATAGTCTACATTGAATCGAAACTCACACGGCGTATACACTTGCACCCATGTCCACTCATGGGGTTTCCTTCCTAAGCCTTGGAAAAACTGCACGGGGATGACTTGCCGGCAATCAGTTTTAAAACCCATTAATTTGAATGGGATTTTAAAGTATCCGCCGGTGTCTGTATCTCTCCTCTCCGCGGTGAAACTGTTTGTTTTGTTTTTTCTCACAGACACAGTCGGACATGCAGGACATTTTTGCTAGTTGTCCTAACTCGGGAGCGATACACAAAAAGGTTCTGCAAAATTGGTAAATTTTGTAAGTAAGTGTCAACTTATTGTGAAGTTGTGTGAGTTGAGACCTGCAGGCAGTGTTAGATATTGGATAACATGACCCCACTGATGCACTGTGACTCCATGATCCACATGCCATTATGTAGCCATTGTACAATAAACTTGAAATTTACATAGTGACAATTCTGAAGCTTTGTTTTTTCTTAGAGCTTTAGGGCTCGTTCACACGGGGCTGAGTCCTCCTCAAAATCCGCCCCGTATGCAGACCACTAACGTTCTTTTTTCTGCTAGTAGTTTGTTCCTGCTAGCAGAAAAAAGAAGCGAACTGCCCTTTCTTGCAGCTGATTCAGCCCCGGCGTCCACTTCGCTGCAGCACCGTCCAGACTAGGCCCATTCATTTGAGCCTACTCCGGAGCGGGAAGCCGCAACAGGCGCATTTTGGGCCTATTCTGACGCGACTTCCTGCGTCAAAATCAGGTTAAAAATACACCATCCCATGCCCTGTGTGAACATTGCACTGTTCCTATTTTATTGCACTTGGATATCCTTGAATATATGGTGTGTTATTACACAGCCTGACACGGTCAACAATGATCAATAGACTATATTTATTCATGCATATCCAAGAGGAATAACATAGGAACAGGAATTCTAAGAAATAAATGCTCCAAAATTATTTTATAGGGAATTGAAATATTTGCTACAGATGTCCAGCGAGCTTTGAGACTTTGTTGACAGAAGTCATGGTTACATAGATTCATCATCATTGTCATTGCTCCTTTAATATTGAAGACATGACCCCAGTGTGAACACAGCCTAATAAGTCTACCTGGGAAACCTGTTAAAATTATTTTGTTAATCATAAACTGATGTCAGTAGAAAGTGCTGCATGGATATCATATAAGATGATTCTTTAATAGTCCCACTATGGGGAAATGCCAGTGTGTTACAGCAGCATGATGATATGGATATAGGATAATAGTAATATAATACAGGAGATACACATAAGCTGAGAGTAGCAGATAGGAGAAAATACTAGGAATCATAGTAACTAAAGAAAAAGAAGACTTCAGGATAATTTAGTTGTCTGTGCGGAGTGATCTTCGCTTGGCCTGATGTTGATTATACAGCCTGACCGCGGTTGGGAGGAAGGACCTACGATGGCACTCCTTTTCACACTTGGGGTGAATCAGTCTGTCAGTACTTACAGTACTGCTCAAAAGCCGTCAAGGTCTTATACATGGGATGGGATTTATTCTTCAGCATGGAGCTCAGCACGGACAGTATCCTTCTGTCACCCACCACCTGTACTGGGTCCAGGGGGCTCCCCAGGACAGAACTGGACCTTCTAACCAGCCTGTCAAGTCTGTTTCTGTCCCTGGCTGGTATACTGCTCCCCCAGCAAGCCACTCTGATGAAGATGGCTGAGGAAACCATAGAGTTGTAAAAGACATTGAAAAGTGCCCAATTTTTAGCCTCCTGAGCAGGTAGTCTGCTGTGACCCTTTCTGTGCAGCGCATCCATGTGCTTGGACCAGTCCAGCTTATTATTGAGGAGCACACCCAGGTACTTATAGGTCTTGACTATCTCAATGCCTGTCCCTTTTCCACTGGAATTGGAGCACTTCATCACTTACTGAAGTCCACCATCTCCTTGGTCTTCCCAGTATTAATCCTGAAGTGGTTCTGCTGGCACCATTCCACAAAGTCCCAGTTTTAGTCTCTGTATTCCCTGTTGTCTCCATCAGTGATAAGGCCTACTATTGCAGAGTCATCGGAGTACTTCTGTAAGTAACAGCTGGAGGAGTTGTGCCTAAAGTCAGCAGTGTACAGTGTGAAGAGAAATGGGGCAAGAACTGTACCTTGTGGTGCCCCCGTACTACAGATCACAGTGTCAGACACACAGTCCCGGGCTCTCACATACTGAGGGTGGTTTGTGAGGTAGTCTAAGTTCCAGTTGGACAATGATTTTGGGGTGATATTGGAACAGCATGGGGGTGTGTATGTGTGTATATATATATATATATATATATATATATACACATATATTCCCAGAAGGTGATTCCGGGGCACAAACAATAGTATTTACTCTTAATACTCTTGATAATAACTTGTTACATGTATTAAGTGGCCAACAATTACATTTCTTACCAATGTTTAGATACACAGTAATTAATCTCTATGGCATATGCGCCGCAGACAGGGCAGCTGACTCCTCTATTCTCCGCCCATGGTGCTACTTTTAGGTACCTGTTTATTAAAAACTTCTACACAAATATTTTCTTTGGTACGCTTCATACAAGCAAAACAGCAGGATATCTGATGTTACATCATACTGTATCTGCCATAGCCCATAATGGCTTTGACTTGCATATGAATCATATGGGAAACTACCTACACAGTTTAGCCAGCACCAAACAAAAGAATAGACAAGCTGGGATTTTATCTGGACCAAGGGTCTTAGACACTGTAGGTTATCTATCGCTTTTGTGGTTGTGGAGCCTTGTAGTGAGTGGGGCACATTTATTAAGCTACTTGTGCCTTGGGGGGGGGGGGTGTCTGCCCTTCTGTTCGTTCTGAAGCATTTGCACCTTGTTTTCCATATATTATGCTACCCTCACCACTTTTGCTTTTTTGTCAAAAAGGGAGGCTTGGCCTGTACGGGGATCCTTTGCACGTTGTATTTATGACTTGTACCTTTTTTGCCTTTCTTAAAAATGTACAAGTCATTTATACAGTGTGAAAAGGAGTGTTAAAGAGCCCGTCAGGTTAGAAAGCATTAACAAGGGGCAATTGTGCTTTCTTGACCAAAAAAAGAGACATCTTCAGTAACTAACATGGACAACATTTAACAAGGTTGTGCACTTACATCATAAATGGGCACCACAGTAAAACTAGTCTTAAAAAAGGTGCACCTGCGAAAACTATGGCCAAAAAAAAGGGGCAGATGATAAATAACCCATATTGAAACCACCACCTCAAGGAGAGAGCCCCTAAGGGGCAGTTGTCCAGGCATTTATCCAAGGATTCCTGATTTTCATAAAGCAATCTGGGGTATCTCTAGCCCCAGAGGTTACTTTATAGCTAGGTAAATATGAGTCAATCAGATCGATCTGTTGGCCAAGTGCTGGAACACAAGGGGGTTTCCAATTGAGCAATATGGTTTTCCTTGCATAATACAGGAGGAGCCTATGCAGCTTCTGACCACACTTCATGCGGACAATCTCCTTAGCAGAATAACTTCTGGTATAAAGACCCTAGGAAGGCCCACAGCTGTGTGGAGAAACCTGTGAACCTCAGAACCAAAAAGCTTGGATGAGCACACAGTCTCACGCCATTATGTATGAAGAAACTCCTATGGGTCCCACGTCTAGTGCAAATATCATTACTTAATCTGTGTAATTGGACTAGCCTGAGTGGTGTCAAATACTACATGGAAAAAGGAAAAAGCACAAGCCAGAAAACAACAAGAAATTACAAAATTATATAAAAAATATACATTTTTATTACAAATAAATATAAAATCAATACATAACATTACAGAAGGACAGAATGGTAACAGCCAATACAAAACACGATACCACAGGTGAAACAGAAGGCAGTTTAACAGGCACCAATAACATTTATTGCAAAGTTGCTATTGAATGATCAATGCACAAGATAAATATACAATTAAGAACCGAATAGGAATGGCCTAATACAATAACCAGCGTAGCAGATTGATAGTGTATCACCAATGGTATATTACCAGATAAGGCAAACTATACATGTAAAACTGGATTTAGATTATATTAAATTATTTAATTATTATTTTAATATAATCTAAATCCAGTTTTACATGTATAGTTTGCCTTATCTGGTAATATACCATTGGTGATACACTATCAATCTGCTACGCTGGTTATTGTATTAGGCCATTCCTATTCGGTTCTTAATTGTATATTTATCTTGTGCATTGATCATTCAATAGCAACTTTGCAATAAATGTTATTGGTGCCTGTTAGACTGCCTTCTGTTTCACCCGTTGTATCGTGTTTTGTATTGGCTTTTACCATTCTGTCCGGCTGTGATGTTATGTATTGATTTTATATTTATTTGTAATAAAAATATATTTTATTTTTTATATAATTTTGTAATTTCTTGTTTTCTGGCTTGTGCTTTTTCCTTTTTCCATGAGTGGTGTCAAATACGTTTTGTGAAGTCACTGGACCTGAATAAGCTGGTCTCTGACACTTATAACCATAGACTTCTATGTTATGGCTATTTCCTCCTTACAACTAGAATGTAAAGTGGGGATAAGGGTTTAATTTCTCAGCAGCGCCACCACAGGGCCAATGAAACATTTCACGGTGTCCATGCAAATCAATGCGTGTTCTGTGTACTGCTGGACAGGACAGTCCTCCAGAGCGAGAGGCAATCTCTGTTACTTCTCCCCACCGTAGCCACAAGATTAGGATTCTGAACGGAGCCCCCTCTATTACCTCGCACTTCCCTTATAGGGTATATGGAAATGGGTTTTGTAAGTCCAGGAGTGTACAAGAACGCCTGCTGACTCGCATGTATTTTCTTTGCAGAAGAGAAAACCAGCAACATTGAGACTGCCTGTGTGAAGATACTGTTGTCATGACAACCATGAAGTCACCCTCTCTTTAGCCAAGTGTGACTTTTTTTTTAATGAACAAGAATAGACATTTGAAGTGACAAGCTAATGGAGTTGCAGTGTTTGTTTCTTTCTCATACTCACGACTCGGTACTTAAAGGTGTTTCGATTAGCTCAGTGACAAGGATAATATGGCTGCAGAATGCGAAGACTAGAAAAGGTTATTTGCCTCCCGTATATTAGAAGGTCCCTACTAAACCTTATATGATTGGAGGGAACGCGGGATATTTGTGCGCCGGGAAATATTATACAAATCAGCATGGATTTGTAAAACAGTGCCCATAGCCTACTATGACCCGTAAGGTACGTGAGTGTCCTAAACACAAGCTTGAAGGAGACCTGTCAGATTACTTAGTGTCATTACACTGCTTACGCTAGGTTCACATTAGTGTGGAGATCTCTGTCATTCGGGTCCGCTGGGGGACAGAGAGCCAGACTGCTACATATGCTATACTGCTTACATACGGACATTGGCGGACGCCATTGACTATAACTAGAGATGAGCGAGTACTGTTCAGATCAGCCGATGCGAACAGCACGCTCGCATAGAAATGAATGGACATAGCCGGCACGCGGGGGGTTAAGCGGCCGGCTGCCGTCAAAGCGGAAGTACCAGGTGCATCCATTCATTTCTATGGAGCGTGCTGTTCGGATCGGCTGATCCAAACAGTACTCGCTCATCTCTAACTATAACATCCGCCATTTTCAAACTGAAAGCAAAGGAGAGAAAAGTCCTCCATGCAGAACTGTTCTCTCAGGCGGTTTCTGTGACGCAGTCTGCAATGATGACGCTGGCGCAGTTCTAGAAAACGGGTTCAGGGTCTGAAACAGTGTGCATTACAGCTGTCCATCCTTGCTATGTGAAGAATATTGGCAGATGAGTTCAGGAGAACGCTTCATTGCATCGGTGCATACACATTGTGGCCAGTGACGTCAAGGGGGCAGATTTATTAAAATGATCTTAAAGCAAAACTGCCTTATGTTCTCATAGCAACCAATCACAACACAGCTATAGCATATGTTGGCACTATGTAAATAAAAAGAGTATTATTACTATTACTTCTTCTTTACAAAAAAAAAAAACAGGTGAAGTGTGTATTTCAGGGAATAACGAACCACATACAATAAATTATACAAGGGATTTTCCAGGACTATGATACTGATTTCCACTTCCTCTTCTCAAATCAGTGATGTCATGTCCATTAATCACATGGCCATGCTTATTCAAATGAATAGACGTGAGATGCAATACCAAGCACAGCCACTATAGAAAGGACGGCGCTGTGCTTAGAGAGTAGTGAATAGGTAACAGCAATAAATATCGTAGTTCCGGATAACCTCTTTAAGAATATTAGGAGTCACCTTGGAGTTTTATGACCTCTAGGATCTTACTGCTCTAAATGTTATATATTGTATATTGTTATATATTGTGTATTGTAAGTGAAATATATAATATATATGCAGTAAACTGTACATGTAAATTCCAAAAATGTAGCCAACATAAATTTATTTTTTATGTATGACTCTAGGGTCACACCTTTGTTCGGGTTTCTGTTCTTTGGAAACCTAATCCGCTTAAAAAGTGGTTACCCACGGACATCCATAGACTAAAATGGGGTCTGCTGGGTTTTTGCCCCAAAAATGCAGATAGATGGAAATCCTGAATGTAGAGCAGGCACAGATGTGAACCTAGCCTTAGTTTGCAGTCTAGTCCTTGCCACTATTTCCATCCTGGGGTCCTGTCAGTAGCTTCTGCTTGGCTGTTGCATTGAAATAGGGCCCTCTTAGGTCTGTGAGCCAAGCATATGTGCCTATACAGCAACAGACCCCTGGGGCCCCTGCAGTGTAATTGAGAAAAAGGGACCAAGGGAAAGAGAATACTGGTTGGTCTGACTTTGCACCTTGATATAATCACAACTGCCCCGTGTGTCTATGGTTTCTAAATATAATCTAGGTAGTTTTTTAAATAATCTAAGCAGTATACAGTTAGGGCCAGAAATATTTGGACAGTGACACAAGTTTTGTTATTTTAGCTGTTTACTAAAACATGTTCAGAAATACAATTATATATATAATATGGGTTGAAAGTGCACACTCCCAGCTGCAATATGAGAGTTTCCACATCCAAATCGGAGAAAGGGGTTAGGAATCATAGCTCTGTAATGCATAGCCTCCTCTTTTTCAAGGGACCAAAAGTAATTGGACAATGGACTCTAAGGGCTGCAATTAACTCTGAAGGCGTCTCCCTCGTAAACCTGTAATCAATGAAGTAGTTAAAAGGTCTGGGGTTGATTCCAGGTGTGTGGTTTTGCGTTTGGAAGCTGTTGCTGTGACCAGACAACATGCGGTCAAAGGAACTCTCAATTGAGGTGAAGCAGAACATCCTGAGGCTGAAAAAAAAGAAAAAAAATCCATCAGAGAGATAGCAGACATGCTTGGAGTAGCAAAATCAACAGTCTGGTACATTCTAAGAAAAAAGGAATTGACTGGTGAGCTTGGGAACTCAAAAAGGCCTGGGCGTCCACGGATGACAACAGTGGTGGATGATCGCCGCATACTTTCTTTGGTCAAGAAGATCCCGTTCACAACATCAACTGAAGTCCAGAACACTCTCAGTGAAGTAGGTGTATCTGTCTCTAAGTCAACAGTAAAGAGAAGACTCCATAAAAGTAAATACAAAGGGTTCACATCTAGATGCAAACCATTCATCAATTCCAAAAATAGACAGGACAGAGTTAAATTTGCTGAAAAACACCTCAAGAAGCCAGCTCAGTTCTGGAAAAGTATTCTATGGACAGATGAGACAAAGATCAACCTGTACCAGAATGATGGGAAGAAAAAAGTTTGGAGAAGAAAGGGAACGGCACATGATCCAAGGCACACCACATCCTCTGTAAAACATGGTGGAGGCAACATGATGGCATAGGCATGCATGGCTTTCAATGGCACTGGGTCACTTGTGTTTATTGATGACATAACAGCAGACAAGAGTAGCTAGATGAATTCTGAAGTGTACCGGGATATACTTTCAGCCAAATGCTGCCAAGTTGATCGGACGGCGCTTCATAGTACAGATGGACAATGACCCCAAGCATACAGCCAAAGCTACCCAGGAGTTCATGAGTGCAAAAAAGTGGAACATTCTGCAATGGCCAAGTCAATCACCAGATCTTAACCCAATTGAGCATGCATTTCACTTGCTCAAATCCAGACTTAAGGCGGAAAGACCCACAAACAAGCAAGACCTGAAGGCTGCGGCTGTAAAGGCCTGGCAAAGCATTAAGAAGGAGGAAACCCAGCGTTTGGTGATGTCCATGGGTTCCAGACTTAAGGCAGTGATTGCCTCCAAAGGATTCGCAACAAAATATTGAAAATAAAAATATTTTGTTTGGGTTATGTGTATTTGTCCAATTACTTTTGAGCTCCTAAAATGTGGAGTGTTTGTAAAGAAATGTGTACAATTCCTACATTTTCTATCAGATATTTTTGTTCAACCCTTCAAATTAAACGTTACAATCTGCACTTGAATTCTGTTGTAGAGGTTTCATTTCAAAACCAATGTGGTGGCATGCAGAGCCCAACTCGCGAAAATTGTGTCACTGTCCAAATATTTCTGGCCCTAACTGTATTATACGTAGCCTGGCTGAGATTGTGTATGATGAGTATCTGTTGTCAGGGTCTGAGGTTGCTAGGTGGGGTGGCATAGACACATAAGTCCAAATTTTTAGTCCAAAAAGGTGGAGTTTTATTTTTACTCCACAAGAAACAGTGCAGCAACCAAAAAGAAAAAAAACAATACAAAATAAATACCTGCCCGGCTAGGCTCTGACTAAACCCATAAATAGGTTACCTCACCTATAATAGCAGATTCAATAGCAAAATTGAATGGTACAAGACACAGCTCCCACAGTGTGACCTTCCAGCTGGCCCTGCAGCCCAGCTCTGTCCAAAGTCTTGCTGCTGGAGCTGACCTTTTAAACCTCACTGATGAGGACAATCCACAGCAGCTGACATGCTGCAGAAACATCCACAATGTGTGGACTGGAGGGGGTGTGGAATGACAGGTCCCACTATCAATCCTACCTGCCATTCCTAAAAAATCCAGCCCAATACTGAGCATGTAACAAAATGCTCAGCAGACAAAAGCTGAGTCTGCTCAGAACAAGTCATTCCTGGACTTTCTCTCATATTGCCCACCTGAGTAGTCTGGGCGAGATGTACACCCCCTCCATTATTTTGCCGGCCATCGGCTTACACTGTATAAAGTACAATGAACTTATTGTGCCATACCAGGGTGACATAAGGGCCCACCTGGCTCAGAAGCCCACAAGGGTATAAGTCTGCTGTACATGGTATGTGTAATGTTACATGACATGTTTAACCCCTTTACGCGGTCTCACGTACATGCATGTGGGAGAATGTGGTTACTTACTGCATCCCCATGTGCATGTATGTGATGGAGATCACACGGGCTCAGAAGCAGAGCCCATGCGATTACCAGGCTACTGCTGTAACAGTGGGGATGGTGATAACACCGATCCCCGCTGTTTAACCCTTAAGATGCCACGATCAATAGAGACCGCAGCATCCTAGGGGTTTGTTAGATACACTAAATGCCGCAGGCGGCATCAGGAAGCAGGTGTTAGCTGTATCCAACAGCTAACATCCTGCTCCTTAACCCTTAATCAGAGCTGAGCGCCGATGGGGGGGTTTTAACTCCTTGGATGCCATGGTCAAACATGACCGCGGCATCCAAAGAGTTCTGTCATGTTGCTGTCGGCACCTCCCCGCGGAGAGATCAGGCGGTGCCGGCATCTATAATTTGCAGCTTGGGGACTGGCTAGTGACCCCAGGCTGCTAGGACCAAGTATCTGGTTGATCCTGCCTACACATGTATTGCAGCCTATAGTGCTGAGCCAGAAATGTTCTCTGATCGCTGGTTCAGGGGTCTTTACAGGACAAATTAAAAATGTTAAAGAAATCAAAGGTGTGTGAAAAAAATGATATAGTTATAAAGCCCCAAAAATTCCCTTTTCCTCTATAAAATGAATTGTATATAAAATATATATGTTGATAAAAACAATACATGTTTGATAACACCTTGTCTGTAACAACCTGTAAACTAAAACTGAAACAATATTTAACCTGCATGGTGCAAGTTAGGAAAAAACCTGAAATAAAAAAGGCTGTAAATAAAGGTTTTTTCACATTTTGCCTTAAAAAAAAATGCTATAAAAAGTGATCATGCATACCCCCAAAACAGTACCAATGAAAAGAACAGGTTGTCTTGCAAAACATAAGCCCTCAACCAACTCTGTAAACCGAAAATTCAAAACGTTACACATCTCAAAAGATGGCGATGCAAAAATAACTGATTTATGTCTCGAAATGTGTTTTTGTTCTGCAGAATTACTAGCGCATAAAAAAACAATATAAATAAGGTATTGCCATAACCGTACCGACCTGCTGAATAAAGGTGACATGTTACTTATACTGTACGCTGCACGGCAAAAAATTAAAAGGTAAAAAGCTACACCAGAATTGCTGGGGGTTTTTTTGTTTTTTTTAATCCACCAAGAAGAGTTACGCTGGGTTCACACCAGTGTCTGGACTCCGTTATCAGGTAACCTGTCATGCCGAGTCCAGCCGTGAGCACCGGTGAGCGTTTTATGCTCTCCGTGGCGAAACCATTTTTTTTAAACCGGACACAGAGTACTGCATGTCCGACTCTGTGTCTGGTTTAAAAAAACATTTTCACTGTGGAGAGCATAAAACGCTCACCGCCGCTCACGGCCGAACACTTTTCAAATCCATTCAAATGAATGGGTTTGAAAGATGCCGCCAGGTTTCCGTCTCCTGCCCTGTTTTGTGCAGGAAACGGAAACCTGCAGAACGGAGTCCTGGGCACAGATGTCAACGAGCCCTTAGTAAAATTTATTCTATAAGTTATAGGCACCCAAAAATGGTGTGATTACAAAATGCATCTCATCCCGCAAAAACACAAGCCCTTTATGGCCATTTCACCTGAAAAATAAGAAAAATATTGCAACTATCAATACAAAGACAACCCCCCCACCCAAATTATTATTATTATTGTTTATTTATATAGCACCATTAATTCCATGGTGCTTTACATTTGGGGGTTACATACAATACACAGAATAATCAGGTAGATATAATACTAAC
Organism: Leptodactylus fuscus; assembly: GCF_031893055.1. Classification (NCBI taxonomy): domain Eukaryota; kingdom Metazoa; phylum Chordata; class Amphibia; order Anura; family Leptodactylidae; genus Leptodactylus; species Leptodactylus fuscus. The sequence continues at coordinate 51,143,846 of NC_134271.1, read as the reverse complement.
AATGACCGACTGGCACAGTGGGGTAGGGGGCCCTGCCCGCGAGGGCTTACAATCTATGAGGGAAGGGGGGTAGAGACAGAAGGAGAGGGGGAGACTGTACAGATGGCAGTGTGGTGACAGTAGTGTTATTGGAGGTTGTAGGCCTTCCTGAATAGGTGAGTCTTCAGGGCCTTCTTGAAGCCTGTGGTTGTGGGGGTCAGTCTTATGTGTCTTGGTAAGGAGTTCCAGAGTATGGGATACGCACGTAATACATTGAAAGCATAGGGAAAAAAGCCTCCCATTGATTTCAATGGGAAGCACACATATGCCGGCTCCCATTCAAGTCAATGGGAGCTGCTTTTTACACGCTCATTCTGAACGTGTTTTACGATCAGAATGAGCGCAGCGTTACATCATGTGAAGGCTCCCTTAGACGTTTTGGTTTTTGGACGTCATACCACTTTTGCAGAACCCTGAAATGCAAGTAAGGTGGAATCTCCTCACATGTAACCCCATTTTGAAAACTACACCCCTGAAGTCCACATCGGTTACAGAGATTATTTTTAACCCCTTAGTGTTGCATTAATTTATTTTCCAGAAATTAATACACAGATAACGATGATAGGAAAAGCTTAAATTTTTCCAGGAGTATGTAATTTCAGTGCATAATTTGTTGTGCCCGCTTTGTAACAGAGATGAAAGCTCCAAATGCTGCTGTGCCCGGGATACCCGCTTAACAGTCTTTGGAATTTGTGTCTCTGCTGACACAAGCTGGGTGCAACATATCGGGTACTGAAATGGTGAATCTATGAAAAATTGCAAACATCACTTTTCATTATCAACTGCTTATTCATTTTTGGAAATTAAGTGAATGCAACGCTCAAGGATTAAAAATGCTCACTACCCCACTTGATAAATCCTTTTAGGGGTGTAGTTTCCAAAATGGGGTGACAGGTCTGCTGATTCCACTTTACTGGCAATTCAGGGGCTCTGCAAAAGTGACATGATATTCTAAAACCAAACTATGCTCTAAAAACGAAAATAGCGCTCCTTCCCTTCTGTGTCCAGGTGTGCCCAAACAGTAGTTTATACCCACTTATGGCATTAAGTACGTTATCCTGGGTACACAAGTGTCATACATTTGGGCCTACAGAAAGGCGCAGATGTGAGGAAGTGCTATGTGCTTTTGGACCGCAGATTTAGTTGGTTTTTGGATGCCATGTCACATTTATAGAGACCCTAAAATTGCCCCTACAAAATGCGGTCGCCTCCAGAACATGCAAAAACAGAATGGCGCCCAGAAAGTCGCTCTAAATCTATACTACGAAAGCTAAAAAGCACAGTGCACCTTCCCTTCTGAACCCTGCTGTGTGCCCAAGCAGCAGTGTACACCCACATATAACTTTTATGTACCCAGGATAGCCCACTTTATAGTTTTTTTTTTTTTTTATGTAGATTGTGAGCCCCATATAGGGCTCACTATGTAGATTTTTCTCTATCGGTATGTCTTTGGAGTATGAGAGGAAATCCACACAAATACGGGGAGAACATACATACCTTCGTAAAAATTTCTGTAATGGAGAGAAAAAACAATTTTTTAAAAAAGAAAGAAAAGAAAAAATGAGATACAAAAATTATTTGAATAACCTGAGGTAAAAAACAAAAAACTTTCTAGCCTTTAAAACAACATATACCAAAAATCTCAAAATGTATCCAGACATGACACAGGGGAGATGTCCAGTCATTAATTGGTTAAAAGGGGTTACCCAACTTTTCTAAACTTACAGATAGGACACCAAGTTTAGATTGTTGTGGGTCTGGACGCAGTATGGACTGGATTCCCGCATGTGCATGGGACCTTACCTCCCAGTCATTCTAAAAGGAACCAAACTTTTGGGATCTTTCTAGGAACTTTCTGTTGGTTGCACCAATCCTGAGCACCTGGGAGGTAGCTGTTGTCTGCTCCAGGTAGGTCTTATATAATGGAGTATATTGTTCTAGTCTAATGTACCGACTACAGAACATCTCACAGTCCTTACTGTAAGATCCAGCACCATGGTCCTTATGTAGACTAGTGTACATAAGGGCTAGTTTTTAGAGGTATCTGAGATAACACCTCAGCCCAATTGAATGCAGTGACATGTTGCAATACCAGATGTAGCCACAAGAGAGCCCCCTCAGGTTCCAGGGCCTGTTAGTGATTGCTACCTCTGCACCCATAGTAAGGTGTCTGCTATATATTGTACAATGACCCAACCACAATGGCTGATGCTATCTTTATATGGCTGGCTGTGTTTTACAATGTATATAAAGCCTGTACTATGGGATATATAACAAGCACACAGCCTATTGTAAATTGTTGCAAGTGATGTATAAAGAAGTCTTTATGATATGAAGGCCTGCTTGCTCAGTGCCACCTTCTCTGAGGTAAACTCCACCTAATAATACCTCCATCTGGTAAGAGCCTGAGGTGTGTAAACTTTGTCTATTTCAGTCGCTGGAATTTACAGTTTACTTCAAGGTTATATATTAATAAAAGTCTTTTATAACCACAATCAGGAGCTAAAAATACTTTTACAAGTTTTCCACTGATAATTATCTATTTTAGGACTTGTTCGTTTAGCATTTACCTTGTGTTTGAACCTTCCTAGTTTATAGTTCTAGTCGGCCTTGGATGCTAATACTGTATGACATCTCTTTACTTGTTGTTCTGTTAGGCTATGTTCACACTAGGAAGCAGTGGCGTAACTAGGAATGGCGGGGCCCCGTGGCGAACTTTTGACATGGGGCCCCCCCTCCCCAAACCGATGCCGAAGACCTCGACTGACCCCCTCCTCCGCACTCTATTATGTCCCTTAGTAAGCCCTGCACACAGTATTATCCCCAATAGTGTCCCCTGCACACACAGTATTAACCCCTATAGTGTCCAATGCACACAGTATTATTAACCCCTATAGTGTCCAATGCACACAGTATTAACCCCTATAGTGTCCAATGCACACAGTATTATTAACCCCTATAGTGTCCAATGTACACACAGTATTAACCCCTATAGTGCCCCTGCACACACAGTATTATCCCCCATAGTGTCCCCATATGTCCCACTGTGGACACCTATAAACATTTATTATACTCTGGGGTCTGAAAAGACCCCAGAGTATAATAATCGGAGACCCGGGGGATTAAAACCATTAAAAGAACAGAGACAGTTGCTTACCTGTTCCTGTCGGCTGTCCTGTCCGCTCTTGTCCAGCTTTAATGACGTCAGACGTCACATGACCCGGGAAGCTGGCCTGGGTCATGTGACGTCAGAGACATCAGACACGAATGACGGAGGCCTGGCAGGATCGCGGAGAGGTAAGTAACACTGTTTTTTATGTTACCTTACCCCTCCCGGTGCGCCGATCATTATACTCGGGGGTCTGCAAAGACCCCCGAGTATAATGATAGCCTCTGTGGGCCCCGCAGTGTCACTTGCCGATCCCGGCCCAGCCAGGATCGGCAAGTGAATGGGGCCCGTAACGGACTTTAAAAAAAAAAAAAACAAAAACGCAGCGGTAGCGGCTGTCACCGGGCCCCCTAATGGCCCGGGCCCTGTGGCAGCTGCTACTGCTGCTACCACGGTAGTTACGCCCCTGCTAGGAAGCTTCCATCATGTTCTTGACATGGGAGTGAATACAGAAGAAGACCAGATGGAGCAACAGACGTTAAATAACGGTAGTGTGAACTCAGCCTTAGTTACGCTAGGTTCACACTAGCATTCGGCAGTCCGTTCTGTGGTTTCCGTCTTCTGCATGCAGAAGACGGAAACCTGTCAGACCGGGTCCGGCCGTGAGCGGTGGTGAGCGTTTTATGCTCTCCGCCGCGAAACCGTTTTTTTTAAACAGGACACAGAGTACTGCATGTCCGACTCTGTGTCCGATTAAAAAAAAAACGGTATCTGTAGCATTTATATGTCCTGCATGTTTCGATTCCCCACCATACTTAAACCCTTTTTTTTGTCTTTTATATATCAGATAATTGACTCTCCAAGTAAAATAGTCTGGTGAGGTTGATACTTTATAATACGACATTGCTCCGCAGTTATCTACTTAGAAGCTTGGACTGGTTCATGTGGTACTCTGTGTTGTGGCTGGTGCATGGCATATGGTTTTAAAAATTTTAATCCAAAATACGAGTCATTTACTATCTCAACAGATCCTGCATTTGGTAAAACAGAGTGAGGGCCGATTCATACCTGCGCACGGTCTCCATTTTGCGGGCTCCCGTCTTCTGCCTGAGAAGCTGGACAGGAGACAGAAACCCGGCAGTCAGTTTTCAAACACATTCACTTGAATGGGTTTGCAAAGTGTCCACCCGTGAGCGTCTTGTGCCTCTCCGCAATGAAACTTTTTTTTTTTTGTTTTGTTTTTTTTTAACTGGACACAAAGACCTGCATGTCCAACTTTGAGTCCAGTAAAAAAAAAAAAAAACTGTTTCACCGCAGAGATGCACAAGAGGCTCACGGGCGGTCACTTTGCAAACACATTCAAGTGAATGGGTTTGAAAACTGACTGCCGGGTTTCTGTCTCCTGTCCAGTTTCTCGGGCAAAAGACAGAAACCTGTCGGATTGCCTAAAGTGGAGACCGGGCGCAGGTGTGAATCTGCCCTGTATGCATCTCCATCTTTGTGTTACTTCGTTAGCAATATGGGAAGAATATGCAAATCTGTCTCCCAAGATGTAAACAGGGAGACAGTGCTTCTGTTATGCTGCCCTCTATAGCAAGCAACCCTGAACAACATGCCCGACTTCCCAGAAGCCTTTGCTGCATGATGCGAGGTTAAAACCAAATCAGTTTCTCAGTTTCGTACGGCATCGTTTCTGTCTCTTTGGACTTCATCAGCGCAGCATAGAGAGAACTGATTTGGTTTAAGTGAGAGGCTGAAAGACCAGATTGTGGGGATAACGTATATCCTTAGGGAGAGACCACCTTCTCAGGTGTGTGGAGACGTTATCCCCACAATTCTTTAGCAATGTTAGTAGAGGAGTCCAAGATTTCCATTGCCACAAGGTAGATGTCAGTCGTGAATGAAGGACAAACATTTGTAGCGTCATGCAGATGTTGCCCTTGGTCAGATTTAAAACCAGGACCACATCACCAAAATCCTAACTTGTAACCACTGAGCCACTGTCTTCCCAATCATATACAGTGAATAACAGCCTGAAACTAGTAGGCATCTCTTCTTCACAATGTATTAGATAATGTAGGCTATCATAGCATTAAAGAAGGACTTTCTCCTTAAAGTGGGTGTTGCTATTGTTCATTTCATTTTGCTATTAGTTAAAATTCAGCCTCTGGCCTGAGGTCTCCAGGAACTGTTTATTGCCAAGCACACGCTCATCCATATAGTATACAGCATATGGTAAATGGACCACACACTTAGATCTTAATGAACAGTATACTGCTCTCTTCAGGGAAGAGCCTCACTGCAGGTTCTTACTAGAAAATTGTGTAATATTTTATTGTATATAGTGCTAAATTTTAAGACCATAAAATCCCTTAATAAGCGACCCACAAGAACCACATATGATGTTTGAAGTGGATTTTATTCTCTTTTGGTATTCAGAGTTGTAATAAGCTTGGCAGCAGCCTTCTGGCTCTGGTTGTAGTAATACTGTTAACAGGCCACTGCTCTCCTTTAGTTCTTTTATTTTTCAGATTTTTCAATTTTGCCTTATGTGAACCAGCAGTTGAATCTGTTTGATTTGTGAACAATGTATTTTGGTGCTGGAAATTTTGAGCAGAGTAATATTTATAATGAAAATATAGCTACTACTACTAATGTAATTCTAAGAAACAATGAGTATGCCTCAAACCTCACCTGTGCTGTCAATTTACTAGGTGTAGGGTGAAATTGGGGCAGGGCTCCACTCTACCTTTTAAAATAAAAATAATAGTAATACCTTCATGCTCTACTGGTATGGTGTATGATCCCTTCATGGCCTACTGGTATGGTGTATGATACCTTCATGCTTTACTGATATGATGTATGATACCTTCATGCTCTAGGGGTATGGTGTATGATACCTTCATGACCTACTGGTATGGTGTATGATCCCTTCATGCTCTACTGGTATGGTGTATGATCCCTTCATGCTCTACTGGTATTGTGTATGATACCTTCATGCTCTACTGGTATGGTGTATGATACCTTCATGCTTTACTGGTATGGTGTATGATCCCTTCATGCTCTACTGGTATTGTGTATGATACCTTCATGCTCTACAGGTATGGTGTATGATACCTTCATGCCCTACTGATATGGTGTATGATACCTTCATGCTTTACTGGTATGGTGTATGATACCGTCATGTTTTACTGGTATGGTGTATGATACCTTCATGCTTTACTGGTATGGTGTATGATACCGTCATGCTTTACTGGTATGGTGTATGATGCCTTCATGGCCTACTGGTATGGGTATTATACCTTCATGCTTTACTGGCATGGTGTATGATACCGTCATGCTTTACTGGTATGGTGTATGATACCTTCATGCTCTACGGGTATGGTGTATGATCCCTTCATGCTTTACTGGTATGGTGTATGATACCTTCATGCTCTACGGGTATGGTGTATGATCCCTTCATGCTTTACTGGTATGGTGTATGATACCTTCATGCTCTACGGGTATGGTGTATGATCCCTTCATGCTTTACGGGTATGGTGTATGATACCTTCATGCTCTACGGGTATGGTGTATGATCCCTTCATGCTTTACTGGTATGGTGTATGATACCTTCATGCTCTACGGGTATGGTGTATGATCCCTTCATGCTTTACTGGTATGGTGTATGATACCTTCATGCTCTACGGGTATGGTGTATGATCCCTTCATGCTTTACTGGTATGGTGTATGATACCTTCATGCTCTACGGGTATGGTGTATGATCCCTTCATGCTTTACTGGTATGGTGTATGATACCTTCATGCTCTACGGGTATGGTGTATGATCCCTTCATGCTTTACGGGTATGGTGTATGATACCTTCATGCTCTACGGGTATGGTGTATGATCCCTTCATGATTTACTGGTATGGTGTATGATACCTTCATGCTCTACGGGTATGGTGTATGATCCCTTCATGCTTTACTGGTATGGTGTATGATACCTTCATGCTCTACAGGTATGGTGTATGATCCCTTCATGCTTTACTGGTATGGTGTATGATACCTTCATGCTCTACAGGTATGGTTTATGATACCTTCATGCTCTACTGGTATAGTGTATGATACCTTCATGGCCTACTGGTATGGTGCATGATACCTTCATGCTCTACAGGTATGGTGTATGATCCCTTCATGGCCTACTGGTATGGTGCATGATATCTTCATGCTCTACTTTTATGGTGTATGGTACCATCCTGCTCTACTAGTATTATGGGTGTGATGATACAGAGGAATAGAATTTCATTGATCAACTTCAGAGAAAATAAATAATTTCCTCATTACATAAAAATATCTGCAGCGATCATGCTGCGATTTCAAAAACTATTGCATTTTTGTAATTTGCAACATGTCAATTATACCTAAAGGGAAGCCGTGAGCGTTTAAAGAGGTATAATTGAAACAGAAAGTCCGCAAAGAAAAACTTGGACTATCTGTGAAAAGCTCTTTAGTTAAAAGCCACAATGTGTTTCCACTGCAGTTTTTTACGCATCACTTTTTTGTCTGCGTGGGGCTTTAGCCTAAAAATGTGCCGCCCAACTCAAATTTAGTCTTTTTTGTTTCCTCTGATGTAAATATCTACTTACTGTTGGTGCAGGATCCCAGTAGGCTGCTCTACTCAGTAAGGGCTAGTTCACACGTGAACTGCCCGCGCGGGTTTTGACACAGAGAGAGACGCGGCGAGCCGCGTCTCTCTCTTGTCAAAACCCGCCCGCCGCGACCATCGCTGTCGCGGCTTAACCCTCTGCTGTCGGCTCAAATGAATGAGCCGACATAGGAGGGAGCTGCCGGGGGTGGAAGCCGCTTCCGCCTGAAGAAAGGACATGTCCTTTCTTTTCTCCGCTAGCAGCAGCTCGCCGCTAGCGGAGAAAAGAAGCCCGGCGGTGTCCATAGACCACCATTATAAGGGGAGGTTTTGGACGCGAAATCCGCTGTCAAAAACCTCCCCTTATACTCACGTGTGAACTAGCCCTATGTTACACTTTTCCCCATATGAGTGTGCCTGCAGGAATAATTGTCATTCACTTATTAGGACCTCCCACATGATTCCTATGTCCAGAATAAGCGGGGTTAAATTAATACATGACAAGTTATGCTAAATCTTTTCACACAAAACCATAAATCAGTCTTCTCAGGTTCTTCTGCCCTTTAACATGCTGTCTGCAGATCGGACTTCATTGTCACTGTGCCAGGTTCCCTTGAGTACGTCACATGAATTAGACATGCTTCATGGAGGATAAATATGTATGTACATACAGTAACGCTCCCAGAAAACCCCTTTAATAGTATGACAGGCGGTGACACCAAATGAAAGCATCACCATGGGGTTGGGCAGATGCTTCGTAAATGACCTTACTTCTAAGGAACCATAAGTAGTTCTCTCATTTCCCACCTCTTCCTACCAGAATTATTGTTTTCAGTGTTCAGTACATGACTCAAACCACCAGCTGAGCTCTGAGGCTGTGTTACAAAGGAATGCCAAGATACTCATGTCAAGCGGAAAACTCGGCGGTTAGAGGAAAGCCCGACCACAACCGTGATTAGCAGTTATCTGATTACCATGTGCTTCTCCTCTCCAGCCAACTGGGTGGTCTGCACGACGCACACTCAATACAGACCATACTTTTCCCTTCCACTCCTGCCAATGTTAGCAGAAAGGATCCAAAATAAAGAGGATACATTTGGACATGAATGAATATACTGCTAAAGAAACAACACAAGCGCCTGTTCATTTCTGGTTTGTGCTCTTTTTAGTTAATAATAAACCCATGTTCCTGTTTTACAATATTCCTCCTAGTTTATTAGACATCTCTATGCGGTGACGATGCAATTCCTGTCGCGGCGAGTAGGTATCGTGTGTGGAAAACAGCTGAGGGTCAGAGATGAGCAAGCAGAAGGCCTTGTAGCTATGTACTACGCCTGGGTGTATATGGATATACGCATAAAGATTGTTTCATTTCTTGACTGCCTTTTAGGAAGTTGGAGACAGGGGAAAGACAAGACCATTTAGTGCCCAAGGCAATGGTTTGTGTGTACCCCATCCTTGGCTCTTTAAAGGGAATGTATCCCCAATTTTTTTAATTTATTAAAACAAGATAGTGAAATATATAACTTTTTTCTAATCTCTTTTTTATTTTTATTTTTTTTTTAATTTTCTGTACAAGATTATGTGGGCTGCCATCTTCCTGAGCTTTTCTTTTGCCCTGTCAACAGTATATGGTAATATATTACAGCAGACATGTTGTATTCTATTGTAATCCTCTATGTCTTGCGTGTGATGTAAATGTGATGGCTGCTGCAAGGAAAGCCCCTACAATTTTGTCAAGTGTCAATCTATTATTAGGTTTAGTTGTAAGAGTCAAGTTTGTAGGACTTTTGAAATAAATATAGATAATGCTGTGGGAAACGCTTGTCATACTTCTATTTGATTTCTCCCCATTTTGTTTTTGGTAGACTTGCCCACAAAGCAGCTGTGCCTAATGCTTTATTTTGTGATATAACCACGTTCCAAATTATTATTCAAATCAGATTTAAGCGTCTTAGAAGGACGTTCCACATTATTAAGCAGACCACAGGTTCCACACAATATTGGAAAGAAAAAATATCTCTCTGCTGCTGAAAAGTGAAATAGATAATTTGTGAAAACTTAAGTGTGATCATCATACTGTGAAGAGATTTGTAGCTGATTCAGAGCACAGATGGGTTTGTGCAGATAAAGGCACAGCGCAGAAGGTTCTTGCCAAACAAATTAATTGAATTAACAGAACTGCTAAGATACCATTACAAAACTGCAAACAGGAATTTGAAGATGCTGGTGCCTCTGGAGTTCTTCACATCTCAAGGTGTAGGATCCTGCAGAGGCTTGCAGTTGTGTATAAACCTTTGGCGTAACTAGCGGGGTAGCAGGGGTAGCGGCTGCCACAGGGCCCAGGACATTAGGGGCCCGGCGACAGCCGCTACCCCTGTGTTTTTTTTTTCTTTTCTTAATAGGCTGTTACCGGCTGGAGTAACTCCAGCCGGTAACGGGCCCTATTTACTTACTGATCCTGGCAGGGAAAAAAGTTCACCACAGGGCCCCGCCATTCCTAGTTACACCATTGGTATAAACCTGCTATTTGGCTACCCCTAAACAGCTCTCTCAAGCAGAAACAGTTGCAATGGACCCAGACATACATGAAAACTAAGAGATCATTCCTTAATTTCTCGGGTGTTAATATATTACTGCCCTAGTATTCTCTGGTTTATGCACTAGCCATAATTCATTGTGCACTGGAGTCAAGTAGCCTATCCAGCTAGAAATTTGCTAGGAGGACATAGCGTTCTGAGTTGTTTTTCTTGATATACTGTATGTAAAACTGCTTATTGCTTTCCACAACAACTAGTCACAGTGTAATGATTCCAATATTCCACACTATTGTGTCCATCCTCGTACTATGAGCAGTATTTGGTGACTAGTGAGCTAGTAAACCAATAATTCCTAGAAATCCCTAGAGCTATCATTTGTAAATAGTGATCCCAACATGTCTTAAGTATTAGTGCCACCAGTCTTTAAGTTGTTGAGTCTTAGTAATTGATTGATATTTTGGTGCCAAGTAATAGAACTTTGCTGATAATACAGGTCTAGATATTGGTCTTGGCCTATACTGGGATATTATGAACAGTGTTGATCACCCCTATGCGTGACCTCAGGGGTATTGAGTGAGAGTATTTTGAGGAATGGATTTCTGGGAACCCACAAATCAAACTGTGCTCTTGGCTATACTTCAACCCCAGATGAACACATCTTTGTACTTTACATGACACATATTATAATGGGCCACGGATAATTCTCATTGTTAGAAATGTAGTTTATGCCGCCACAGCGAAATAGACATGACTAAATGGAAACTATGAATTCATCTTTATCTTTCTCATCCTTTGAGACAGCATGATTTATCATAGTTGTAACCAAGGGTCTCATAGAATGTAAACTAAGCAACGAGACAAATCCGTACAGTTAAAGGCTATCGGCACATTTGTGCATGAAAAGTAAATAAACTCATGTCTTACTCATGTTCCTAGAGTTAAAAAAAAAAAAAAAAAAGTTTTTTTTTTTGTTTTTTTTTTTCTTTTGCATTACACATTCTCATGTATTCATCCTAATTCCCAATTTACAATTTCTTGTACATTGAAAGTTTTGGCTCATGGCCTTGCCATGGCCGTGTTCACCGTTTTCATTTTACCTGTACAGCTTCAGCTCAGTTCTCCCCCCATCTTCTTCACCATCTGTCTTGTGGTATATTTTGTGTGACAGAGGAACCAATGGGGACTCCTCAGGGTCCAGTGCCCAATAGTGGCTGCTACCACTACACTAGCTATAGCTATGCCCCTGGGTAAGATGAACTGAGTGTTTCTGCACAGTTATAAGCTGCACAACGCAGAACATGCCTAGCAGAGACTTGTAGACAACAGGGAGGGGGAAGGTCCCATCTGTCTGAGGTCTCCATTGACGCATTTTGCTGATAACAGGGCAAGAGCAGTCATTCTGAAGGTTAATGTGATGATCACCAGGTGCGCAGAGCCTTTAAATTCTAAAGCAATGAAAATATAGAGAATAAAGTCATAAACAATGTATATGAAGTTATGAGATTTATAGGCAAGTGGACACTGTAGTATCTCAAGAATTTGGTTTATCATCACCTTGTCATAGCTATCACTTAAACTGAACTATAACTATTGCTAAAAGGGAATTGTATAAAAATATTTTATTTTGGTCAGTGATCTAATGAGGAAATTAAGATAAAACCCTATAATGTTGGTATAAAAACCAAATCCATATGTTCTACCTCTCAGCTTAGATATAGATGTATATCAATCTATTTTGGCTGTGTGGCTGAAAGCAAACTGGGTCTAGATAGTCAAAGCTATAAAATTGTAGTGCGTATACCAATGTTTGTCTAAGTCACGAATAGTAATTTCTTACACTATACAGTAAGAGGGGGGAGATGCTTTATCTCACAGACATGTAGGTGGGAATAGAACGTGTGGTCATCTGCAGGATCCACAGCATTTTTCTTGGGTCATTTTATGTATATTAACCTGGTAGTGAGAATAAGATGCTACAAATTTCCATTCTTGGCTAGAGAATGGAAGTCAAGTCTGTTCTGTCCCATTCTATGGAAATAAATGGGAGTATCATCAGAAATGAGTCATAAAAAGGATTGTCTGGGGAAAAGACAGTCGACAGTGTCTTGACACAGAGGTTTAGCTGTAATAGGATAGATGCATCACTAAAGGATTTTTTCAATAGGGTATAAGTTATAGATCAGTGAGGGGTCTGACTTCTGAGACCCCTACCAGTCAAGACATTTGGGGTGTTTTGTACCCCGTTCTGCATTGAGTAGGGGTCGGTTAGTGCATGCTCTGCTCCATTTACTTCAAAGGGAGTACCAGAAATAGCCAAGTACTGTACTCAGCTGTCTCAGCTATCCCATTGAAATGAAAGGAGCCAGAGTGTGCCTGTGCAACTACCAATCTTCAATTTATCTTGTGCTGAGTTGCTGAGATGGAAAAAACACTTTAACCGCAGTCCTGTTTGTTTTTCAACACTGATAGAATTTGGTGCAGAATCCGGAAGATCCCTGTGCGCTTAAAAATATATTCTATTAAAAATATAGCTCATTTGAAGGCTAAGGAATATGGGAACTGACCTCCTATATCAGCTTCATAGGCTGTGTGCATGGCATGTATGTCATTGGCTTGCTCATCTTTAATATTTTCTAGGGTTATTTTTAAGCTATAAGACGTTGTTCATGTGCCAGTTACTGCCATGTATGTAACATACACCACAGCAGATAGAAATGAAGAAATATATTTAGTTTCTCTATTCAGTGTTCTCTCCCAGTTTTACTTTATCTCATGAACTTTTTAATAACTTCTGGAAAGATTCTACTCTCTGTATTTTCACATTCCAATCTAACGGAAAAAGCAGCCTATTGTACATGGCACAATCACAGACGCGATTACGTAGGCTCTATTTTTAACAGGCAAAATAACCATTACAATCCAAGATATATAGTGGCGGAGCTGCAGTGCGCGTTCCAGGCGTCTCTTGTGTACATCTGGAGGGCTTCAGAAGTCCTGAGAGAGGCCAAAACTCTTCAGTCCTAAGAGCAGAAGAACGTCAGTTTGGATAACATGCTTGCTTATAAATCAGAGCCGGCTGTGTTAACCCATATTTGTGGAATCATAGAACATTAATTTCAGCTCCAGATCAATGTACAGTTAATTCCAGCAGACGCTAAAGAGTTGCAAGGTCTATGAAAGCAAAATTCATTGTTTTATGAAACCAGTCCAAGTAGCTACAAACCGGCCTCCACACAGAATATTGGCCACCCGTTATCCACACCCAATTAAAATGTCAACAGTTATGGGTAAAAGACCGGTCACAACTGTAATAGAACAATATTCCTGCCAACAATAAAATAGCCTTAAACAGCTATTAATTGACTATTGAGGTCAGTTACAGGGTAATCCTGAGGATTATGTATGTACTCTTCCATTGTGTTCCATCACACACAATAAACACTATCTGGAGGGCAATCCAAAGCACTAATGGTCCCAATTTACACAAGACCTTAACAGCCCTGTGAACTCAATCTGCATATGGCTCAATGCCTTTCCATTACCAGGAATTCTCTGATCAATCCATAGTCAAGTATTGCATAATGTTTAATGAAGAAAGAACGACTAGTCACTTACCAGATCTAACAGGACTCATTTATTCCATGTGCAGTTACGTATAGAGAAGAATGGCCGGCAGCCATTTCCCATCCAGAGACACTTTGTCAAGGCATTGGCATTGCTTCAGGCTCCGCCTTTATATACAGAAGACAATATCTTTATGAACAAAATACATAAACATTGTTACAAGATATCAGTAAATATAAAAGCAACTATATTCTGGACTGAGTTGGATAACAACACTTTGAGATCCTTTAAAGTAAACCCCAATGATCCTATAGCACCTGTTTATAAACAAAGGTCTGCCTCCCATCTTAACATTTCTCCTAGTAAGGTGATCTTTATTACACATTACACATGTCATACTTCTAGGATTGCCTTTATTTATGGTGGATATGTTCAATTAATCTTTGGAAACCCAGACTTGAAGAAATACATTGCAGATTTTTCATGAGTCACTTATGTAGTTTCCTATATAAAACCACTCATAATCACATATTATCATGTAATCCATATACCTTTATTTAACTTGTTTTGCAGGTAGTCGGCTTGTTCACTCGAATTGTGCCGACCCCAAAGTTAAAGGGATTCTACCATTAAAAACTTTTTTTTTCTCTCCCTAACACGTCGGAATAGCCTTAAGAAAGGCTACTAGTCTCCTACCTTTAAATGTCTACTCTGCCCCACCATTCGGTTAAAATCCCGTTCTCTGCCAGTATGCAAATGGGTTCTCTCGCAGCACTGGGGGCTTCCCCAATGCTGCAAGAGAACTCTCTCCATCGCTGCCTCCATCTTCTTCAGGAACAGGGTCTTGACACGTCTTCTTCCGGGAGTTGGCTTCAAACTTCTAGGCCTAGGGCAAAGCCGACTGCGCATGCTCGCGGCCACAAGAAAAATGGCCATTTACACAGTATTGTAAGCAGCCATTTTCTTTTATTACCTTTATTACCATATTCTTTTATTATGTAAAGCACTGGGGGTTAATGCGATGGACATGATGGGGTTATTTGCTATTAATATGAGGCACATGGAGTTGCTAAACTGTAATACACATGACCAGACTTTTTATCCACAAGAGAGGATAAAAGTATGGACCTGTACATTTCAATGGACCCATACAGACAGATGTTCTTTTTGTGGAAATTTTTTGCCAAACTGAAGAGCTGCAAATTATGGAGCAGATCCTATATCTATTCTTTAAGACCCCATTCACATCTGCATTTGAATTTCCATTCGGGAAATCCGCTTGGGGACAGCCCTAACGGAAATCTAATCCAGATTAAAAAGCAGTTACCAGGGAAATCCGAGGACCCAATAGACTATACTGGGGTCCGAGTGGTCTCCACTTGGTTTCCTGCAAGCTCCACTTTTCTCTCTGTATTATTCGTGTGGAAACCGAGAGGAAACTACACAGACCCCATTATAGCCATGGGGTCCATGGGGTTTCCTTTGGAAACTACTTTTTAATGCGTGTAGGTTTCTGTTCATGGGGTACCCAAGTGGACTCCCCAAATGGAAACCTGAACGCAGATGTGAATGGGCCTAAGGCTGGGGCCCCACGTGGCGTAGACACCGTGTTTTTTTTTGTTGTTGTTTTTTTTTAAGCATCTATGTAAATCCAGCCATTAGGATGCAGAAAATTCGTCCAGGGCCCCATTTTGCAAAAATGGCCACAAGAAGCTGGAGAAGCAGCCAGGAGATTAGTTTGCCCAGCCCTTGGAGGGTAATATTAAGCATAACTGGGTCCATTGGGATATTTAATGAGGGAATAAAAAACAGTTGACTGGTGAACAAAGTGTATTGAAAAGCAGAGAGAATGTCAAAAAACAATGTGTTAGACTTTTCTGAAGACATTTGTGACTTGTGTAACTTTGCGTTATGCTGCTTATTTAATAAAATGTATAATAAAAATGTTTTGTTATTTTGAAAATTATCCCCCCCAAAAAAAGTAGCTCCCACAATATTCTGTCAATAATCAGTTAGTAGATTTATTCTACAGGTTGTAGGAGTTAAAATGATATCAATCCTGGGTATTATTAGTTACCATGGTAACTCACACAAATACGTTTTATTCAATAAGAGCTGAAGGAAAAATCTGCTGCTGTGTTGTCTCCTTGTACCTGCATCGCCATCACCCACACTGCTATCCTGCACACACTATACAACCTGTACAGCTGCACCAGGGCCCTGTAGATGAGGGGCCCACCACCACCTAGCACTAGAGATCTGCTTGTCTGGCTGTGTCCACCTTCCTTTGAGGTCTCTTTGCAGCTGCCCAGGTGGGATGTTCGTGTTTGACAGCACAGTTAAAGGGGAACTGTCAGGATTTTTACTACAATATAAGAATATATATTTGAAATTTTTCCAACATAATGTTTAAGATGATGTGAGAAATCTTGACATATTATGGTTCATGGTAAGGATATGTGAACACAGCAGATAAACATGTTGGAAAAATCTGACACGTATGTTTGCCGTGGAACTTATGGATAAAATCTGGGACTGAGCTTTGAGTTTGTGGAATACTTGCACTGTAATTGTTTCCAGAATTCTGCATTGCCTTATTGTAAGTGGAACAACCATGCACTTGCCATAAACATAGGCAGACAAGCTATAATTAGAGATGGAAGAACCTCTGAAGGTTTTGGGTCCCACTTTATGGGAGCAGAATGACACTCCAACTTTGTGTTGGTATTGGAAGAAGCAATGGTGTGGTTGTAATTATGCGAACAGTGTGGCAATGATAAAAAAAAAACACCAACTTTATAACGAAGCCACTAATAGCTATCCCATTATAGGAGCAGATGCAGCCCCAAGGATTGACAATCACAGTTTCAAGAAAAATCTATGGCACACTATTGGCGTGCCTGCCCTGCCCGCTGAAACAGCTAGAATATCCTTTAAAATGGAAAGAATTTTATGACAATGAGAACAGCACTTGGGAACCAGAAAAGAACCTGGATTATCATGACAGTTATCCCTGTATGGGAGCACATGCTGCACCAAGGTGTGACAATTTCCAAAATGTCAAGAAAAATTTGTAGCATGAATCAGTGTGCCTGCCAATTGAAAAGTAATAATTAAATCTGAATGTAGAATTGAAGGAATGAATGTTTAAAGGGATTCTACCACAGCTCCAAAAATATGACCTATCTCTTTCACTCTCCAGCCAAGCTCTGCCAAAGTGTTGTTGCTGGAGCTGGCTTCTTAAGCCTTCTTCATGAGGAGACTCTCTGCAGCTGAGTCACTGCCAGAACATCCCCAAATTGTGGACTGGAGGGGGGTGGAATGACAGGTCCCACCACCAACCTACCTGTCATTCAGCCCAATACTGAGCATTTACCAAAATGCTCAGCTGACGAAAGTTGTCTGCTGAAAACAAACATTCCTGGAGTTTTCTCATCTCACCCACCTTAGTAGTCTGGGTGAGATGTACGCCCCCTCCATTACCTGACCAGCCATCGTCTTACAATATATATAATCCTATTAATATTATAAATGTGAAAGTTTGTGGGTTTGTGAGTTTGGATGTTTGTTCCTCAATCACGGAAAAACCGCTCCACCGATTTGGCTGAAATTTTCCACAAACATAGTTAATACACCCGATTGCGCAATAGGCTACTTTTTGTCACAATAGCACACATACGTTTGTGCCAGGACCCCCAACAAAACCCAAACTCACACCAACATCTCTGCAATCTCACACACTTTGGACCATAGCAAGCCACAAAATTCATATTGCCATCTTCAGCCTCGCCCCTAACCCCACACAATCTCATATACATATACTTTACCACTTTGCCCCTCACCTTAACGATACTCCAGGAGGCTCTCTTTAACGCTCCGGAGCAGCCATGTTTGCCGACCCCCACCGCTCTGACAATTCGCGACACCGCCCACCCATCTCAATACCCCTAGGCGGTCTAATAAATGCAAAAAAAAAAGTTTACAAAAAGTAAAAAAATATAAAAAAAATAAATAAAAAGGATTAAAAATTCAAATCACCCCCCTTTCCCTAGAACACATATAAAAGTAGTCAATACTGTGATACACATACACGTTAGGTATCCCCACGTCCGAAATCGCCCGCTCTACAAAGCTATACAAATATTTTTCCTGTTCGGTAAACGCCGAAAAAGCGGGAAAAATGGTCAAAAGTGCCAAACCACCATTTTTTCACTGTTTTGATTCTGATAAAAAATTGAATAAAAAGTGATCAAAGCAATAACATTTCCCGAAAATGGTAGAACTACAAAGTACACCCGGTCCCGCAAAAAAAGACGCCCTATACATCCCCGTACACGCACGTATAAAAAAGTTACGGCTGTCAGAATATGGCGACTTTTCTAAAAATAATTTTTTAACACAGTTTGGGATTTTTTTAAGGGGTCAAAATGTAAATAAAACCATATAAATTTGGTATCCCCGGAGTCGTAACGAAACACAGAATACAGGGGACATGTCATTTTGGTTGCACAGTGAACGCCGTAAAACCAAAGCCCGTAAGAAAGTCGCAGATCTGCATTTTTTCTTCAAATCCACCCCATTCAGAATTTTTTCCCTGCTTCCCAGTACATTATATAGAAAAAATAATGGTGGCATCATGAAGAAAAATTTGTCCCAGGAAAAATTAAGACCTCATATAGCTCTGGGAGCGGAGAAATAAAAAAGTTATGGGGTTTAGAAGGAGGGGAGTCAAAAACGAAAATCAAAAAATGCCATCGGCGGGAAAGGGTTAACTTCAAATACTTCTGTCCCAAAGTCACTATGTAAAGTTTCTCACAACACCGTATAGCAGCTCAAATACAAATTACCTTTAACACAAAAGTCTCATGTATTCTCTGAATTACAGCAACAACAAGATACAAAGTTACATTTCATATCCCATACCTTATACACACTACGAAAACCTTACTTACGCCTGTATATACCCACTTCTACAATCACCGCAGACGAAGTCGCGGGTAACAGCTAATATATAATATATATAAAATCTCCCATTCCTTGTAAAGGGGCCACACGGTGGCTCAGTGGTTAGCACTGCAGCCTTGCAGCGCTGGAGTCCTGGTGTTCAAATCCCGCCAAGGGCATAAAACCATCTGCAAGGAGTTTGTATGTTCTCCCCGTGTCTGCATGGATTTCCATCCCATATTTCAAAAAACATACTGATAGGGAAAAATGTACATTGTGAGCTCTATGTGGGGCTCACAATCTACATTTAATAAAAAAAAAAAAAAAAAAAAAAAAAATCTCCCATTCCTCTTGTAGACATTCTTGGCTTTGGCTCAAAAAAATGCAACAAGAAAAGGCTGCGTTTCCACAATGTGGGGCTTTAGCCCTAACAAACAGAGATTTTTCTGACTACCACAGACTGAATCATTACATTGTATGTAATTAACAGAAAAAACTAAAGATTTTCCTTTAACAGGACTGACTTTGTCAGTAAAAACATTGAAAGGCACTCCGTGGACAGTCACAGATCAATCTGACACTGTCATAAAAACCTGTTTTATTACAATAAAGATTAGATTAATGAAAACTGCAGAAGTCAGGCTCACAGTACACTGCAGACATTCTCCCTCCCTGCACTCCTATGATTTATCTATCCGCCTGTAAATTGATTAAATCTAGATAAACTTCTTCCCACTTCTCTTCTGTCTATTATTCTTTAGTTCTGTTTCTGCTGTTTTCAAGTAGAAAATGAAGCTATTGCTTTGTATTATGCTGTGATGATGCTTGCACATGTCTCAGTTTGAACATATCCCAAAATGGCTGTCTTACGCTGACAAAATATTATGCCTGTAGCAACAGCCCTGTAAGGTCTTTACCTACCACTTATTATTGACTGAGAGGCTGTCAGGTCATCACCACAGCCAACATTACCCATGCATGTCTCCTCTGTATTTTCACTGTGCATTGCATGTTGTGGTGGCCATTTTAGTTTGCCTGAGATGAATCGCAAAGTAGCCGGAACGTAACAGATCAGTTCACCTATCTCTTGCTATAAAGTATTCCATTAGCAGCACCAATCGCTTTTACCGTATTGTCAATATCAGAAGGTTTTGACCGGAACTGGGATTGTAGTTCTTATCTACTGGTGTGATTTTATCAGCTGTTTTCTATTCCAACATAAACTCTGGAGGCTGAATTATATCTCATCCCACACTAACACTGTTATTGTGATAAGATCTGCACTACACGTCATCCAACAGAGATTGGGATCAGGACGTTCCATAGAACACAGCACAAGATGGTCACCAAATGTCCCTTCTGCTTGCCCAGAGAATTTAGATTTCCATCTATGTATCTCCGTGTGTTCTGCACAAATTGCGTCACTATAAATGACATCTTCTTGTTAAATTCTTCACTTTAAGACGCACTGAAAAAGATTTACCACTCTTACACCGCCCTTCCTTTCAGCTGTAATACATACTTATCACATGTATTCAGTATTATATATGTTGTCTTATTGTAGCTAAGAATGACAATCCATATTGAGCCATACATTGTCCCAAACATCACCTTCCACCCACACCCCATCCATATTTGTTCAGATGTTCATCTTGTTGCTTAGAGAGCTGGAATGGTTGCCTGGAGGAGTAAAAGCAGTAGGGACCTAACAACCTTCCTATTGTGCCCCCTAGTATACTGTGTATAGTAGGCTGTCTAATACTATTAACAGAATTGTAACATTGACCAGTATTGACATTTTATTTTCCCCAAATCTCAGCCAAACCAAGTGAGTAGTTTTGTTTCTATTGCCAAAGGGGCTAAGCAGCTTCCAGTTACCTTTGGCTGAGCTTACGTTTCTCTAGAACAAAGGATTGAACAGGTTAAAATCCAACTTTTACATTTCTTCAGTTGGACTTTGTTCATGTGCATTCGATTTTTGGTGGATCTTGCCAAAACTTTAAAAAAAATAAAAAATCTAAATCTTTAAGGTCATTTGAGCAAAATAGTTCACTTTAGTCTAATTTGTCTGAGGACAACCTAACTCTAAGTGTCGGATGTCGCAACAAACAGATTGGTTATGTTGAATTTTAACCTGGCCGAGGATATAGGAAATACATTCTTGCTACGAACAGCTCCATCTTGGTCTATCTACCACCTTGAACTGCTAGCTGCGATTCTCAATTATAACCCCTTGCCAACATCTGCTGTATTATTTCAGCTAATGTTGGCTCTCTTAATATGGCGCAGAGCAGGCGCAATAACTGCTGGGTCTCCACTGTTTTACACAGCAGAGACCTGGTGGTAATGCCAACAGAGTTTTTTAACCACTTCTGGACCACCCATTGGGTATATACGTCCGGAAGGTGGCTGCCTAGTTCTGACAGGATGTACTGGTACGTCCAAGCAGGACATAACAGCTGCACGAAACTGGGTGTCGGCTGTAACTTCAGCTAGAGCTCCAAGAGAGAAGGCAGGGAAGGTGGAATTTTCCGCTAGTGAAAAATTACTCTAGTGAAAAAAAAAAAGCTAGCAGAACCCATTGAAATCAATGGGAGACTTTTTTTTCAGCATGGAGAATACCACACCAAATTCCTCACCATTTTCCTCTGTGTGAATGGACCCTAAAGGGGCACATTGAGTAAGGTCAAGGCTGAGGTCTGATCAAAACCTACTGGTCTGCTATGGTAAAGGCAGAGATACCCTTGCTGTGTTTGTTATATGCCTTTTTTCTATATAACATATGGACACTGTGTTAACAAAGATAAATAATTAATTGGATGCATGTATAGCTCCATTGTTATATGGTATATACTGACCTGTATAAGTTCTATTTCTGAAAGGCATATACTGACCTGTATAAGCTCCATGGCTAAAAGGCATATACTTACCTGTATAGCTCTATGGCTAAAAGGCATATACTGACATGTATAAGCTCCATTGCTGAAAGGCATATACTTACCTGTATAGCTCTATGGCTAAAAGGCATATACTGACATGAATAAGCTCCATTAATGAAAGGCATGTGCTGACCTGTATATTTTCATTGCTGAAAGGCACATACTGGCATGTACACTCACCGGCCACTTTATTAGGTACACCTGTCCAACTGCTCGTTAACACTTAATTTCTAATCAGCCAATCACATGGCGGCAACTCAGTGCATTTAGGCATGTAGACATGGTCAAGACAATCTCCTGCAATTCAAACCAAGCATCAGTATGGGGAAGAAAGGTGATTTGAGTGCCTTTGAACGTGGCATGGTTGCTGGTGCCAGAAGGGCTGGTCTGAGTATTTCAGAAACTGCTGATCTACTGGGATTTTCACGCACAACCATCTCTAGGGTTTACAGAGAATGGTCCGAAAAAGAAAAAACATCCAGTGAGCGGCAGTTCTGTGGGCGGAAATGCGTTGTTGATGCCAGAGGTCAGAGGAGAATGGCCAGACTGGTTCGAGCTGATAGAAAGGCAACAGTGACTCAAATAGCCACCCGTTACAACCAAGGTAGCCAGAAGAGCCTCTCTGAACGCACAGTACATTGAACTTTGAGGCAGATGGGCTACAGCAGCAGAAGACCACACCGGGTGCCACTCCTTTCAGCTAAGAACAGGAAACTGAGGCTACAATTTGCACAAGCTCATCGAAATTGGACAATTGAAGATTGGAAAAACGTTGCCTGGTCTGATGAGTCTCGATTTCTGCTGCGACATTCGGATGGTAGGGTCAGAATTTGGCGTCAACAACATGAAAGCATGGATCCATCCTGCCTTGTATCAACGGTTCAGGCTGGTGGTGGTGGTTTCATGGTGTGGGGAATATTTTCTTGGCACTCTTTGGGCCCCTTGGTACCAATTGAGCATCGTTGCAACGCCAAAGCCTACCTGAGTATTGTTGCTGACCATGTCCATCCCTTTATGACCACAATGTACCCAACATCTGATGGCTACTTTCAGCAGGATAATGCAATGCCATGTCATAAAGCTGGAATCATCTCAGACTGGTTTCTTGAACATGACAATGAGTTCACTGTACTCCAATGGCCTCCACAGTCACCAGATCTCAATCCAATAGAGCATCTTTGGGATGTGGTGGAACGGGAGATTCGCATCATGGATGTGCAGCCGACAAATCTGCGGCAACTGTGTGATGCCATCATGTCAATATGGACCAAAATCTCTGAGGAATGCTTCCAGCACCTTGTTGAATCTATGCCACAAAGAATTGAGACAGTTCTGAAGGCAAAAGGGGGTCCAACCCGTTACTAGCATGGTGTACCTAATAAAGTGGCCGGTGAGTGTATAAGCTCCATTGCTGAATGGTATATACTTTCATTCCAGGCCTCACCGACCTACATAGATACCTCTGCTCAGTGCAGCACTCCATGAAGAATGGGCTGCCATTCCCCAAGAAACCTTCCAGCACCTCATTGAACGTATGCCTGCGAGAGTGGAAGCTGTCATCAAGGCTAAGGGTGGGCCAACACCATATTGAATTCCAGCATTACTGATGGAGGGCACCACAAACTTGTAAGTCATTTTCAGTCAGGTGTTCGGATATTTTTGATCACATAGTGTGTATATATGTATATAGCATGCATAACGCCATTGTAAATGTTATATAATGGATGCATTACACCAGTGCTGAATGACATAAACTGATAGATATATAGCATGCATAACACCATTGTTAATGGTATATGCTGATAATGCCGTTACTTTATGATATACTAGCTTTTACCCGCGACTTCGTCTGCGGTGAGTTGAATATTGGGTGGACACAGACGTGTGAAACTGTAAAAGTGCTTTAAAAAGTTTGGTGGGCTAGCAAATGTGATTTGATGTGTTATATTGTGTATGTTGTGATACAGACAATGTGATGTGTTATACAGCCTGTGTACAGGAGTATATATGTATCAGGTACTGTATATAGCAGTGATAGGAGATACATGTAATTATATAGTATATACAGCCTGTGTACAGGAGTATATATGTATCAGGCACTGTATAGAGCAGTGATAGGTAATACATGTAATATATAGTATATACAGCCTGTGTACAGGAGTATATATGTATCAGGCACTGTATATAGCAGTGATAGGAGATACATGTAATATATAGTATATACAGCCTGTGTACAGGAGTATATATGTATCAGGTACTGTATATAGCAGTGATAGGAGATACATGTAATATATAGTATATACAGCCTGTGTACAGGAGTATATATGAATCAGGTACTGTATATAGCAGTGATAGGTAATACATGTAATTATATAGCATATACAGCCTGTGTACAGGAGTATATATGTATCAGGTACTGTATATAGCAGTGATAGGAGATACATGTAATTATATAGTATATACAGCCTGTGTACAGGAGTATATATGTATCAGGCACTGTATATAGCAGTGATAGGTAATACATGTAATATATAGTATATACAGCCTGTGTACAGGAGTATATATGTATCAGGTACTGTATATAGCAGTGATAGGAGATACATGTAATTACAATGTGATGTGTTGTATTGTGTATGTATAGTGGAAAGCTATATGTAAATGTGAGTGAGTAGAGTGAGGGCTACTCCTGAGGTGACAGTAAGGAGTGTGCAGGCAGGTTGAGGCAGGAAATGCCAGGCAGTGTGTGTGAGTCTATAGCTGGGGCTAGGAGTCCTGCTTTTGTGAGTCTCCTGCTAGGAAGCCATGTTGTTTAGTGGCACCAAAAGTAGCCTGTGACTCAATCCTGAGGGAAAACTATGTTTGTGGAAAATTGCACGCAAATCCGTCCAGGCGTTTTAGCGTGATTGAGGAACAAACATCCAAAGTCACAAACATCCAAACATCCAAACACACAAACTTTCACATTTATAATATTAGTAGGATACGGATAATGCCATTGCTTAATGATATATACTGAGCGTGCATAACTCTTTTGCTGAGTGGGATATACTGAAGCATGTATATATTGTATATGACATGTATCACCACATTGTGGGATGATATATACTGATAGCAAGCATAATACCATCGCTGGTTGATATATATAGCATGTATAGCTCCATTTGGAACAATATATACTGAAGGATGTATATAAGGGGTACGGCTCACTTCAGAATGGCATATTCTAAGGATTTATATGGCATGTACGGTATAACTCCATTTCGGAATGAGATGTAACATATATAAGTTTATAATATTCATTACAGGTTTACACATATATCAGGTCAAATATCTAGTGATTGAAAAATAAAACTCTTTTCTGACAATAGTGTAATGGCCACAGTCTTCTGCTGGTTATAATAGTGTATGTTATTACACATTCCGCTTGTTCTGATAATAGTGTATGTTATTACACACTCTGCCTGTTCTGATAATGGTGTATCTTATTACACAGTCCGCCTTTTCTATTAATGGTGTATGTTATTACACGCTCTGCCTGTTCTGATATTACACACTCTGCCTGTTCTGATAATGGTGTATGTTATTATACATTCCACCTGTTCTGATAATGGTGTATGTTATTACACACTCTGCCTGTTCTGATAATGGTGTATGTTATTACACACTCTGCCTGTTCTGATAATAGTGTATGTTATTACACACTCTGCCTGTTCTGATAATAGTGTATGTTATTACACACTCTGCCTGTTCTGATAATAGTGTATGTTATTATACATTCCACCTGTTCTGATAATAGTGTATGTTATTAGACATTCTGCCTGTTCTGATAATGGTGTATGTTATTATACATTCCACGTGTTTTGCTAATGGTGTATGTTATTATACATTCCACCTGTTCTGATAATGGTGTATGTTATTACATACTCTGCCTATTCTGGTAATGGTGTATGTTATTACACAGTCTGCCTGTTCTGATAATGGTGTATGTTATTATACATTCCACCTGTTCTGATAATGGTGTATGTTATTACACACTCTGCCTGTTCTGATAATGGTGTATGTTATTACACACTCTGCCTGTTCTGATAATGGTATATGTTATTACACACTCTGCCTGTTCTGATAATGGTGTATGTTATTACAAACTCTGCCTGTTCTGATAATAGTGTATGATATTATACATTCCACCTGTTCTGATAATAGTGTATGTTATTATACATTCCACCTGTTCTGATAATGGTGTATGTTATTACACACTCTGCCTGTTCTGGTAATGGTGTATGTTATTACACACTCTGCCTGTTCTGATAGTGGTATATGTTATTACACACTCTGCCTGTTCTGATAATGGTATATGTTATTACACACTTTGCCTGTTCTGATAATGGTGTATGTTATTACACACTCTGCCTGTTCTGATATTGGTGTATGTTATTACACACTCTGCCTGTTCTGATAATAGTGTATGTTATTATACATTCCACCTGTTCTGATAATAGTGTATGTTATTATACATTCCACCTGTTCTGATAATGATGTATGTTATTACACACTCTGCCTGTTCTAATAATGGTGTATATTATTATACATTCCACCTGTTCTGATAATGGTGTATGTTATTACACACTCCGCCTGTTCTGATAATGGTGTATGTTATTACACACTCTGCCTGTTCTGATAATGGTGTATGTTATTACACACTCTGCCTGTTCTGATAATAGTGTATGTTATTACACACTCTGCCTGTTCTGATAATGGTGTATGTTACTACACACTCTGCCTGTTCTGATAATGTCACTCCTTAGGGAGAGACCACCATATAGGTGTGTGGAGACTTGTTAAGCCTTTAGCACTCCACTTTGCAAGGAACTATGGGAAGAATATGCAAATCCGCCTTCCATGATGTAATTAGGAAGACAGTTGCTGCCTCATTGTTGCAAACCAATAGAGGGCGCTCACTGGAATGTGCAAGCCTGTCTTAAGACAGGATTCCAGTGAAATAACCCAATAATGGCTGCTCCCTTTAGCCTCATGCCCGACCTTCCAAGAGGCCTTTGTTTAGCAATGACGCTGGGATTATTACCAGGTTATAGTCTCTCAATCGAGGACAGCTGTTTCGATCTGGTTGGATCTCATCAGCCCGATGTAGAGAGGACTATAACCTGGTAGAGGTGAGAGGCTTAGACAGGGTTCGGGGGATATTGTCACTCCTTGGAAGGTCGGGCATGAGGCTAAAGGGAGCAGCCATTATTGGGTTATTTCACTGGAATCCTGTCTTAAGACAGGCTTGCACATTCCAGTGAGCGCCCTCTATTGGTTTGCAACAATGAGGCAGCAACTGTCTTCCTAATTACATCATGGAAGGCGGATTTGCATATTCTTCCCATAGTTCCTTGCAAAGTGGAGTGCTAAAGGCTTAACAAGTCTCCACACACCTATATGGTGGTCTCTCCCTAAGGAGTGACAATATCCCCCGAACCCTGTCTAAGCCTCTCACCTCTACCAGGTTATAGTCCTCTCTACATCGGGCTGATGAGATCCAACCAGATCGAAACAGCTGTCCTCGATTGAGAGACTATAACCTGGTAATAATCCCAGCGCCATTGCTAAACAAAGGCCTCTTGGAAGGTCGGGCATGAGGCTAAAGGGAGCAGCCATTATTGGGTTATTTCACTGGAATCCTGTCTTAAGACAGGCTTGCACATTCCAGTGAGCGCCCTCTATTGGTTTGCAACAATGAGGCAGCAACTGTCTTCCTAATTACATCATGGAAGGCGGATTTGCATATTCTTCCCATTGTTCTGATAATGGTATATGTTATTACACACTCTGCCTGTTCTGATAAGTGTATGTTATTATACATTCCACCTGTTTTGATAATAGTGTATGTTATTATACATTCCACCTGTTCTGATAATGATGTATGTTATTACACACTCTGCCTGTTCTGATAATGATGTATGTTATTACAAACTCTGCCTGTTCTGGTAATGGTGTATGTTATTACACACTCTGCCTGTTCTGATAATGGTATATGTTATTACACACTTTGCCTGTTCTGATAATGGTGTATGTTATTACACACTCTGCCTGTTCTGATAATGGTGTATGTTATTACACACTCTGCCTGTTCTGATAATTGTATATGTTATTACACACTCTGCCTGTTCTGATAATGGTGTATGTTATTACACACTCTGCCTGTTCTGATAATAGTGTATGATATTATACATTCCACCTGTTCTGATAATAGTGTATGTTATTATACATTCCACCTGTTCTGATAATGATGTATGTTATTACACACTCTGCCTGTTCTGGTAATGGTGTATGTTATTACACACTCTGCCTGTTCTGATAATGGTGTATATTATTATACATTCCACCTGTTCTGATAATGGTGTATGTTATTACACACTCTGCCTGTTCTGATAATGGTGTATGTTATTACACACTCTGCCTGTTCTGATAATGGTATATGTTATTACACACTCTGCCTGTTCTGATAATGGTGTATGTTATTACACACTCTGCCTGTTCTGATAATGATGTATGTTATTACACACTCTGCCTGTTCTGGTAATGGTGTATGTTATTACACACTCTGCCTGTTCTGATAATGGTATATGTTATTACACACTTTGCCTGTTTTGATAATGGTGTATGTTATTACACACTCTGCCTGTTCTGATAATGGTGTATGTTATTACACACTCTGCCTGTTCTGATAATGGTATATGTTATTACACACTCTGCCTGTTCTGATAATGGTGTATGTTATTACACACTCTGCCTGTTCTGATAATAGTGTATGATATTATACATTCCACCTGTTCTGATAATAGTGTATGTTATTTTACATTCCACCTGTTCTGATAATGGTGTATGTTATTACACACTCTGCCTGTTCTGGTAATGGTGTATGTTATTACACACTCTGCCTGTTCTGATAGTGGTATATGTTTTTACACACTCTGCCTGTTCTGATAATGGTATATTTTTTAACACACTTTGCCTGTTCTGATAATGGTGTATGTTATTACGCACTCTGCCTGTTCTGATATTGGTGTATGTTATTACACACTCTGCCTGTTCTGAAAATAGTGTATGTTATTATACATTCCACCTGTTCTGATAATAGTGTATGTTATTATACATTCCACCTGTTCTGATAATGATGTATGTTATTACACACTCTGCCTGTTCTGATAATGGTGTATATTATTATACATTCCACCTGTTCTGATAATGGTATATGTTATTACACACTCTGCCTGTTCTGATAATGGTGTATGTTATTACACACTCTGCCTGTTCTGATAATAGTGTATGTTATTATACATTCCACCTGTTCTGATAATAGTTTATGTTATTATACATTCCACCTGTTCTGGTAATGGTGTATGTTATTACACACTCTGCCTGTTCTGATAATGGTGTATATTATTATACATTCCACCTGTTCTGATAATGGTGTATGTTATTACACACTCTGCCTGTTCTGATAATGGTGTATGTTATTATACATTCCACCTGTTCTGATAATGGTGTATGTTATTACACACTCTGCCTGTTCTGATAATGGTGTATGTTATTACACACTCTGCCTGTTCTGGTAATGGTGTATGTTATTACACACTCTGCCTGTTCTGATAGTGGTATATGTTATTACACACTCTGCCTGTTCTGATAATGGTATATTTTTTAACACACTTTGCCTGTTCTGATAATGGTGTATATTATTATACATTCCACCTGTTCTGATAATGGTGTATGTTATTACACACTCTGCCTGTTCTGATAATGGTGTATGTTATTATACATTCCACCTGTTCTGATAATGGTGTATGTTATTACACACTCTGCCTGTTCTGATAATGGTGTATGTTATTACACACTCTGCCTGTTCTGGTAATGGTGTATGTTATTACACACTCTGCCTGTTCTGATAATGGTGTATGTGATTATACATTCCACCTGTTCTGATAATGGTGTATGTTATTACACACTCTGCCTGTTCTGGTAATGGTGTATGTTATTACACACTCTGCCTGTTCTGATAATAGTGTATGTTATTACACATTCTGCCTATTCTGATAATGGTGTATGTTATTACACACTCTGCCTGTTCTGATGATGGTATATGTTATTACACACTCTGCCTGTTCTGATAATGGTGTATGTTATTACACACTCTGCCTGTTCTGATAATGGTGTATATTATTATACATTCCACCTGTTCTGATAATGGTGTATGTTATTACACACTCTGCCTGTTCTGATAATGGTGTATGTTATTACACACTCTGCCTGTTCTGGTAATGGTGTATGTTATTACACACTCTGCCTGTTCTGGTAATGGTGTATGTTATTACACACTCTGCCTGTTCTGATAATGGTGTATGTTATTATACATTCCACCTGTTCTGATAATGGTGTATGTTGTTACACACTCTGCCTGTTCTGATAATAGTGTATGTTATTATACATTCCACCTGTTCTGATAATGTTGTATGTTATTACACACTCTGCCTGTTCTGATAATAGTGTATGTTATTATACATTCCACCTGTTCTGATAATGGTGTATGTTATTACACACTCTGCCTGTTCTGATAATGGTGTATGTTATTACACACTCTGCCTGTTCTGATAGTGGTGTATGTTATTACACACTCTGCCTGTTCTGGTAATGGTGTATGTTATTACACACTCTGCCTGTTCTGATAGTGGTATATGTTATTACACACTCTGCCTGTTCTGATATTGGTGTATGTTATTACACACTCTGCCTGTTCTGATAATAGTGTATGTTATTATTAGAGATGAGCGAACACTAAAATGTTCGAGGTTCCAAATTCGATTCGAACAGCCGCTCAATGTTCGTGTGTTCGAACGGGTTTCGAACCCCATTATAGTCTATGGGGAACAGATACTCGTTAAGGGGGAAACCCAAATCCGTGTCTGGAGGGTCACCAAGTCCACTATGACACCCCAGGAAATGATGCCAACACCTCTGGAATGACACTGGGACAGCAGGGGAAGCATGTCTGGGGGCATCTAACACACCAAAGACCCTCTATTACCCCAACATCACAGCCTAACAACTACACACTTTACACACTCAATACCACCTCTCTGACAGTAGGAAAACACCTTGAAACATGTGTATTTGGCACTTGCAGTGAGGAGAGCTTGTCACCAGCAGTGAATTTGGCCCTTGTAGTAAGTTGAGGTTGGCACCAACATTTGTTTTGAAAATCAGGGTGGATTGAGCCTCTAACCAGCAGAGTTTGGGCAAATTCATGGTGGAGGGAGCCTCTAAACACCCCAGTTTGGGCAAATTCATGGTGGAGGGAGCCTCTAAAAACCCCAGTTTGGACCAATTCATGGTGGAGGGAGCCTCTAACCAGCCCAGTGTGGGCAAATTCATGGTGGAGGGAGCCTCTAAAAAACCCAGTTTGGACCAATTCATGGTGGAGGGAGCCTCTAAACAGCCCAGTTTGGGCAAATTCATGGTGGAGGGAGCCTCTAACCAGCCCAGTTTGGACCAATTAATGGTGGAGGGAGCCTCTAAACAGCCAAGTTTGGACCAATTCATGGTGGAGGGAGCCTCTAACCAGCCCAGTTTGGGCAAATTCATGGTGGAGGGAGCCTCTAAACAGCCCAGTTTGGGCACATTCATGGTGGAGGGAGCCTCTAACCAGCCCAGTTTGGACCAATTAATGGTGGAGGGAGCCTCTAAAAACCCCAGTTAGGACCAATTCATGGTGGAGGGAGCCTCTAACCAGCCCAGTTTGGGCAAATTCATGGTGGAGGGAGCCTCTAAACAGCCCAGTTTGGGCACATTCATGGTGGAGGGAGCCTCTAACCAGCCCAGTTTGGACCAATTAATGGTGGAGGGAGCCGCTAAACAGCCCAGTTTGGACCAATTCATGGTGGAGGGAGCCTCTAAAAACCCCAGTTTGGACCAATTCATGGTGGAGGGAGCCTCTAAAAAACCCAGTTTGGACCAATTCATGGTGGAGGGAGCCTCTAACCAGCCCAGTTTGGACCAATTAATGGTGGAGGGAGCCTCTAAACAGCCAAGTTTGGACCAATTCATGGTGGAGGGAGCCTCTAAAAACCCCAGTTTGGACCAATTCATGGTGGAGGGACCCTCTAAACAGCCCAGTTTGGGCAAATTCATGGTGGAGGGAGCCTCTAACCAGCCCAGTTTGGACCAATTAATGGTGGAGGGAGCCTCTAAACAGCCAAGTTTTGGGAAATTCATGTTGGAGGGAGCCTCTAACCAGCCCAGTGTGGGCAAATTCATGGTGGAGGGAGCCTCTAAAAAACCCAGTTTGGACCAATTCATGGTGGAGGGAGCCTCTAACCAGCCCAGTGTGGGCAAATTCATGGTGGAGGGAGCCTCTAAAAAACCCAGTTTGGACCAATTCATGGTGGAGGGAGCCTCTAAACAGCCCAGTTTGGGCAAATTCATGGTGGAGGGAGCCTCTAACCAGCCCAGTTTGGACCAATTAATGGTGGAGGGAGCCTCTAAACAGCCAAGTTTGGACCAATTCATGGTGGAGGGAGCCTCTAACCAGCCCAGTTTGGACCAATTAATGGTGGAGGGAGCCTCTAAACAGCCAAGTTTGGACCAATTCATGGTGGAGGGAGCCTCTAAACAGCCCAGTTTGGGCACATTCATGGTGGAGGGAGCCTCTAACCAGCCCAGTTTGGACCAATTAATGGTGGAGGGAGCCGCTAAACAGCCCAGTTTGGACCAATTCATGGTGGAGGGAGCCTCTAAAAACCCCAGTTTGGACCAATTCATGGTGGAGGGAGCCTCTAAAAAACCCAGTTTGGACCAATTCATGGTGGAGGGAGCCTCTAACCAGCCCAGTTTGGACCAATTAATGGTGGAGGGAGCCTCTAAACAACCCAGTTTGGACCAATTCATAGTGGAGGGAGCCTCTAACCAGCCCAGTTTGGACCAATTAATGGTGGAGGGAGCCTCTAAACAGCCAAGTTTTGGGAAATTCATGTTGGAGGGAGCCTCTAACCAGCCCAGTGTGGGCAAATTCATGGTGGAGGGAGCCTCTAAAAAACCCAGTTTGGACCAATTCATGGTGGAGGGAGCCTCTAACCAGCCCAGTGTGGGCAAATTCATGGTGGAGGGAGCCTCTAAAAAACCCAGTTTGGACCAATTCATGGTGGAGGGAGCCTCTAAACAGCCCAGTTTGGGCAAATTCATGGTGGAGGGAGCCTCTAACCAGCCCAGTTTGGACCAATTAATGGTGGAGGGAGCCTCTAAACAGCCAAGTTTGGACCAATTCATGGTGGAGGGAGCCTCTAACCAGCCCAGTTTGGACCAATTAATGGTGGAGGGAGCCTCTAAACAGCCAAGTTTGGACCAATTCATGGTGGAGGGAGCCTCTAAACAGCCCAGTTTGGGCACATTCATGGTGGAGGGAGCCTCTAACCAGCCCAGTTTGGACCAATTAATGGTGGAGGAAGCCGCTAAACAGCCCAGTTTGGACCAATTCATGGTGGAGGGAGCCTCTAAAAACCCCAGTTTGGACCAATTCATGGTGGAGGGAGCCTCTAAAAAACCCAGTTTGGACCAATTCATGGTGGAGGGAGCCTCTAACCAGCCCAGTTTGGACCAATTAATGGTGGAGGGAGCCTCTAAACAGCCAAGTTTGGACCAATTCATGGTGGAGGGAGCCTCTAAAAACCCCAGTTTGGACCAATTCATGGTGGAGGGAGCCTCTAAACAGCCCAGTTTGGGCAAATTCATGGTGGAGGGAGCCTCTAACCAGCCCAGTTTGGACCAATTAATGGTGGAGGGAGCCTCTAAACAGCCCAGTTTGGACCAATTAATGGTGGAGGGAGCCTCTAAACAGCCAAGTTTTGGGAAATTCATGGTGGAGGGAGCCTCTAACCAGCCCAGTTTGGACCAATTCATGGTGGAGGGAGCCTCTAAACAGCCCAGTTTGGGCAAATTCATGGTGGAAGGAGCCTCTAAAAAACCCAGTTTGGACCAATTCATGGTGGAGGGAGCCTCTAACCAGCCCAGTTTGGACCAATTAATGGTGGAGGGAGCCTCTAAACAGCCAAGTTTTGGGAAATTCATGGTGGAGGGAGCCTCTAACCAGCCCAGTTTGGACCAATTCATGGTGGAGGGAGCCTCTAAACAGCCCAGTTTGGGCAAATTCATGGTGGAAGGAGCCTCTAAATAACCCAGTTTGGACCAATTCATGGTGGAGGGAGCCTCTAACCAGCCCAGTTTGGACCAATTAATGGTGGAGGGAGCCGCTAAACAGCCCAGTTTGGACCAATTCATGGTGGAGGGAGCCTCTAAAAACCCCAGTTTGGACCAATTCATGGTGGAGGGAGCCTCTAAACAGCCCAGTTTGGGCAAATTCATGGTGGAGGGAGCCTCTAACCAGCAGAGTTGGTGGAAATCAGGGTGGAGGGAGCCTAGTATTAGCAGAATTGTGCAACGCTTATGGTGGATGAGTATGAGGATGCGGAGGAATTGGAGAGGTTGAGTACAGACATGGAGTTTCATGTTGGGGTGCTTTACACAGGTGGGCACAAAAATGACGGCTCTACCCAGTGGTGGTTCATTTTTATCAAAGTGAGCCGGTCGGCACTCTCAGCTGACAGACGGGTGCGCTTGTCAGTGATGATGCCACCGGCTGCACTGAACACCCTCTCAGATAGGACGCTGGCGGCAGGACAGGACAGCACCTCCAAGGCATATAGGGCAAGTTCAAGCCACAGGTCCAACTTCGACACCCAATACGTGTAGGGCGCAGAGGGGTCGGAGAGGACAGGGCTGTGGTCGGAAAGGTATTCCCGCAACATGCGCCTATACTTCTCACGCCTGGTGACACTAGGACCCTCCGTGGCGGCACTTTGGCGAGGGGGTGCCATCAAGGTGTCCCAGACCTTAGACAGTGTGCCCCTCGTTTGTGTGGACCGGTGAGAACTTGGTTGCCTACTGGAGGAACTGCCCTCCCTGCCGCCAACGTCACATGCTGGAAACATCTCCATCATATTCTGCACCAATTGCCTGTGGCAAGCATTGATGCGATTGGCCCTCCCCTCTACCGGAATAAAAGACGAGATGTTGTTTTTATACCGGGGGTCAAGGATAGCAAAGATCCAGTACTGGTTGTCCTCCATGATTTTGACAATACGCTTGTCGGTTGTAAAGCACCCCAACATGAACTCAGCCATGTCTGCCACAGTGTTAGTTGGCATGACTCCTCTGGCCCCACCGGAAAGTTCAATCTCCATTTCCTCCTCATCCTCCATGTCTACCCATCCGCGCTGCAACAATGGGACGATTCGAAGTTGCCCGGAAGCCTCCTGTATCACCATCACATCATCGGACAACTCTTCTTCCTCCTCCTCCTCCTCCTCCTCCTCCTCCTCCATTAAACGCAGTGAAGCGGACAGATGTGTGGACCTACTCTCCAGCTGTGACGGATCGGATGCTATCCCTAACTCCTCTGTGTGATCTGAGTTATCCCTGATGTCAATCAGGGATTCTCTCAGAACACACAAGAGCGGGATTGTAAGGCTCACCATCGCATCCTCAGAGCTCACCCTCCTTGTGGACTCCTCAAAGACCCGTAGGATGTCACAAAGGTCTCTCATCCATGGCCACTCATGGATGTGAAACTGAGGCAGCTGACTTTGTGGCACCCTAGGGTTTTGTAGCTGGTATTCCATCAAAGGTCTCTGCTGCTCAACCACTCTATTCAACATCTGAAACGTTGAGTTCCAGCGTGTGGGGACGTCGCACAAAAGCCGGTGTTGTGGCACATGCAGGCGTTGCTGGAGAGATTTTAAGCTAGCAGCGGCTACTGTCGACTTGCGAAAGTGGGCGCACATGCGCCGCACTTTCACCAGTAGCTCTGGAACATTGGGGTAGCTCTTTAGGAAACGTTGCACCACTAGGTTGAAGACGTGGGCCAGGCATGGAACATGTTGGAGTCCGGCAAGCTCCAGAGCTGCTACCAGGTTCCGGCCGTTATCACAAACGACCATGCCTGGGCCCAGGTGCAGCGGCTCAAACCATATTGCCGTCTCATCGAGGAGGGCATCCCTCACCTCGGAGGCAGTGTGCTGTCTGTCCCCCAAGCTGATCAGCTTCAGCACAGCCTGCTGACGTCTACCAACGCCAGTGCTGCAACGTTTCCAACTCGTAGCTGGGGTCAATCTAACAGCGGAGGAGGAGGCGGTGGCGGAGGAGGAGGCGGTGGCGGAGGAGGAGGCGGTAGAGGAGGAGGAGGAGGGGGGTGTTCTTCTCGTGTCCCTGCCAGGAATGTTAGGCGGGGAGACGAGGTACACCGGGCCAGTTTGGGAAGCAGTCCCAGCCTCAACTACATTCACCCAGTGTGCCGTCAGTGAAATGTAGCGTCCCTGTCCGCATGCACTTGTCCACGCGTCGGTGGTCAAGTGGACCTTTGTGCAAAGCGCGGAACTAAGGGCCCGCCTGATGTTGAGTGACACGTGCTGGTGCAAGGCGGGGACGGCACACCGGGAGAAGTAGTGATGGCTAGGGACGGCATAGCGAGGTGCCGCAGTTGCCATCAGGTCCAGGAAGGCGGGAGTTTCAACAAGCCGGAACGCCAACATCTCCTGGGCCAGCATTTTAGCGATGTTGGCGTTCAAGGCTTGCGCGTGTGGGTGGTTAGCAGTGTATTTCTGCCGCCGCTCCAATGTCTGAGAGATGGTGGGTTGTTGTAAAGAAACGCCTGATGGTGCCTTTGATGGTGCAGGAGAAGGAGATAAGACAGGACCAGGGGAGGATGAGGTAGAAGTCAACAAAGTGGCGGAGGCAGATGAAGTGGTGTCCTGGCTCGTCCTCTGGAGTGCATCGCCAGCACAGTCAGCAGTGGCAGTGGCAGAGGCAGAGGCAGTGGCAGAGGCAGTGGCAGTGGCGTGAACGGCAGGCGGCCTTTGTCCTGCCATTGCTGCCTGCCACTGATTCCAGTGCTTGGATTCCAAATGACGGCGCATTGAAGTGGTGGACAGGTTGCTCTTCTCAGAGCCCCTAATCAATTTCGAGAGGCAAATTGTGCAGACAACACTATATCTGTCCTCGGCGCATTCCTTGAAAAAACTCCACACCTTCGAGAAACGTGCCCTCGAGGTGGGAGTTTTTCGGGGCTGGGTACGAACTGGAACATTTTGGGAGATTCCGGGTGTGGCCTGGCTTCGCCTAAGCTGCTGACCTCTGCCTCTGCCTCTAGCTACCCTTTTTGGTGCTGCACCTGCCTCAACATCCACACTACTTTCCCCGCTTGACATCCCCCCTGTCCAGGTCGGGTCAGTGTCCTCATCATCCACCACTTCCTCTTCCAACTCCTGTCTCATCTCCTCCTCCCGCACAATGCGCCGGTCAACTGGATGCCCTGACGGCAACTGCGTCACATCATCGTCGATGAGGGTGGGTTGCTGGTCATCCACCACCAAATCGAACGGAGATGGAGGAGACTCTAGTGTTTGAGCATCTGGACACAGATGCTCCTCTGTTAGGTTCGTGGAATCGTGACGTGGAGAGGCAGGTTGAGGGACAATGAAAGGAGCGGAGAACAGCTCTGGGGAGCAGGGACAGTTTGGGTTATTGTTCTGTAAAGCTTCGGAATTTTGGGAGGAAGGAAGACAAGACTGTTGGGTAATAGGAGGAGAGGAGGCAGAGTCTGACTGGCTGCTGGACAATGTGCTGTAAGCGTTCTCTGACAGCCATTGCAAGACCTGTTCCTGGTTCTCGGGCCTACTAAGGTTTGTACCCTGCAGTTTAGTTAATGTGGCAAGCAACCCTGGCACTGTGGAGTGGCGCAATGCTTGCTGCCCCACAGGAGTAGGCACGGGACGCCCTGTGGCTTCACTGCTACCTTGCTCCCCAGAACCATTCCCCCGACCTCGCCCACGGCCTCGTCCACGTCCCTTTCCGGGAGCCTTGCGCATTTTGAATTCCTAGTTAGAAATTGGCACTGTATACCAGTAGTAAAAATTGTGGGTGCACGTAACCCCAATATATTCTTTGAATTCCCAGTCAGACACTGGCACTATATGGCAGTAGCAAGAAATGAGGGTATTTATAACCCCAATATATTCTTTGAATTCCCAGTCAGACAATGGCACTGTATACCAGTAGTAAAAATTGTGGGTGCACGTAACCCCAATATATTCTTTGAATTCCCAGTCAGAAACTGGCACTATATGGCAGTAGCAAGAAATGAGGGTATTTATAACCCCAATATATTCTTTGAATTCCCAGTCAGACAATGGCACTGTATACCAGTAGTAAAAATTGTGGGTGCACGTAACCACAATATATTCTTTGAATTACCAGTCAGAAACTGGCACTATATGGCAGTAGCAAGAAATGAGGGTATTTATAACCCCAATATATTCTTTGAATTCCCAGTCAGACAATGGCACTGTATACCAGTAGTAAAAATTGTGGGTGCACGTAACCCCAATATATTCTTTGAATTCCCAGTCAGACACTGGCACTATATGGCAGTAGCAAGAAATGAGGGTATTTGTATTCCCAATATATTCTTTGAATTCCCAGTCAGACAATGGCACTGTATACCAGTAGTAAAAATTGTGGGTGCACGTAACCACAATATATTCTTTGAATTACCAGTCAGAAACTGGCACTATATGGCAGTAGCAAGAAATGAGGGTATTTGTATTCCCAATATATTCTTTGAATTCCCAGTCAGACAATGGCACTGTATACCAGTAGTAAAAATTGTGGGTGCACGTAACCCCAATATATTCTTTGAATTCCCAGTCAGAAACTGGCACTATATGGCAGTAGCAAGAAATGAGGGTATTTATAACCCCAATATATTCTTTGAATTCCCAGTCAGACAATGGCACTGTATACCAGTAGTAAAAATTGTGGGTGCACGTAACCACAATATATTCTTTGAATTACCAGTCAGAAACTGGCACTATATGGCAGTAGCAAGAAATGAGGGTATTTGTATTCCCAATATATTCTTTGAATTCCCAGTCAGACAATGGCACTGTATACCAGTAGTAAAAATTGTGGGTGCACGTAACCACAATATATTCTTTGAATTACCAGTCAGAAACTGGCACTATATGGCAGTAGCAAGAAATGAGGGTATTTGTATTCCCAATATATTCTTTGAATTCCCAGTCAGACAATGGCACTGTATACCAGTAGTAAAAATTGTGGGTGCACGTAACCCCAATATATTCTTTGAATTCCCGGTCAGAAACTGGCACTATATGGCAGTAGCAAGAAATGAGGGTATTTATAACCCCAATATATTATTTGAATTCCCAGTCAGACAATGGCACTGTATACCAGTAGTAAAAATTGTGGGTGCACGTAACCACAATATATTCTTTGAATTACCAGTCAGAAACTGGCACTATATGGCAGTAGCAAGAAATGAGGGTATTTGTATTCCCAATATATTCTTTGAATTTCCAGTCAGACAATGGCACTGTATACCAGTAGTAAAAATTGTGGGTGCACGTAACCACAATATATTCTTTGAATTACCAGTCAGAAACTGGCACTATATGGCAGTAGCAAGAAATGAGGGTATTTGTATTCCCAATATATTCTTTGAATTCCCAGTCAGACAATGGCACTGTATACCAGTAGTAAAAATTGTGGGTGCACGTAACCCCAATATATTCTTTGAATTCCCAGTCAGAAACTGGCACTATATGGCAGTAGCAAGAAATGAGGGTATTTATAACCCCAATATATTCTTTGAATTCCCAGTCAGACAATGGCACTGTATACCAGTAGTAAAAATTGTGGGTGCACGTAACCACAATATATTCTTTGAATTACCAGTCAGAAACTGGCACTATATGGCAGTAGCAAGAAATGAGGGTATTTATAACCCCAATATATTCTTTGAATTCCCAGTCAGACAATGGCACTGTATACCAGTAGTAAAAATTGTGGGTGCACGTAACCCCAATATATTCTTTGAATTCCCAGTCAGAAACTGGCACTATATGGCAGTAGCAAGAAATGAGGGTATTTATAACCCCAATATATTCTTTGAATTCCCAGTCAGACAATGGCACTGTATACCAGTAGTAAAAATTGTGGGTGCACGTAACCCCAATATATTCTTTGAATTCCCAGTCAGACACTGGCACTATATGGCAGTAGCAAGAAATGAGGGTATTTGTATTCCCAATATATTCTTTGAATTCCCAGTCAGACAATGGCACTGTATACCAGTAGTAAAAATTGTGGGTGCACGTAACCCCAATATATTCTTTGAATTACCAGTCAGAAACTGGCACTATATGGCAGTAGCAAGAAATGAGGGTATTTGTATTCCCAATATATTCTTTGAATTCCCAGTCAGACAATGGCACTGTATACCAGTAGTAAAAATTGTGGGTGCACGTAACCACAATATATTCTTTGAATTACCAGTCAGAAACTGGCACTATATGGCAGTAGCAAGAAATGAGGGTATTTGTATTCCCAATATATTCTTTGAATTCCCAGTCAGACAATGGCACTGTATACCAGTAGTAAAAATTGTGGGTGCACGTAACCACAATATATTCTTTGAATTACCAGTCAGAAACTGGCACTATATGGCAGTAGCAAGAAATGAGGGTATTTATAACCCCAATATATTCTTTGAATTCCCAGTCAGACAATGGCACTGTATACCAGTAGTAAAAATTGTGGGTGCACGTAACCACAATATATTCTTTGAATTACCAGTCAGAAACTGGCACTATATGGCAGTAGCAAGAAATGAGGGTATTTGTATTCCCAATATATTCTTTGAATTCCCAGTCAGACAATGGCACTGTATACCAGTAGTAAAAATTGTGTGTGCACGTAACCCCAATATATTCTTTGAATTCCCAGTCAGACACTGGCACTATATGGCAGTAGCAAGAAATGAGGGTATTTGTATTCCCAATATATTCTTTGAATTCCCAGTCAGACAATGGCACTGTATACCAGTAGTAAAAATTGTGGGTGCACGTAACCCCAATATATTCTTTGAATTACCAGTCAGAAACTGGCACTATATGGCAGTAGCAAGAAATGAGGGTATTTGTATTCCCAATATATTCTTTGAATTCCCAGTCAGACAATGGCACTGTATACCAGTAGTAAAAATTGTGGGTGCACGTAACCACAATATATTCTTTGAATTACCAGTCAGAAACTGGCACTATATGGCAGTAGCAAGAAATGAGGGTATTTGTATTCCCAATATATTCTTTGAATTCCCAGTCAGACAATGGCACTGTATACCAGTAGTAAAAATTGTGGGTGCACGTAACCACAATATATTCTTTGAATTACCAGTCACAAACTGGCACTATATGGCAGTAGCAAGAAATGAGGGTATTTATAACCCCAATATATTCTTTGAATTCCCAGTCAGACAATGGCACTGTATACCAGTAGTAAAAATTGTGTGTGCACGTAACCACAATATATTCTTTGAATTACCAGTCAGAAACTGGCACTATATGGCAGTAGCAAGAAATGAGGGTATTTATAACCCCAATATATTCTTTGAATTCCCAGTCAGACAATGGCACTGTATACCAGTAGTAAAAATTGTGGGTGCACGTAACCCCAATATATTCTTTGAATTCCCAGTCAGACACTGGCACTATATGGCAGTAGCAAGAAATGAGGGTATTTGTATTCCCAATATATTCTTTGAATTCCCAGTCAGACAATGGCACTGTATACCAGTAGTAAAAATTGTGGGTGCACGTAACCACAATATATTCTTTGAATTACCAGTCAGAAACTGGCACTATATGGCAGTAGCAAGAAATGAGGGTATTTGTATTCCCAATATATTTTTTGAATTCCCAGTCAGAC
Source organism: Leptodactylus fuscus (assembly GCF_031893055.1). Taxonomy (NCBI): domain Eukaryota; kingdom Metazoa; phylum Chordata; class Amphibia; order Anura; family Leptodactylidae; genus Leptodactylus; species Leptodactylus fuscus. The sequence goes on along the minus strand of NC_134271.1, from coordinate 51,102,193 downwards.
AATGGCACTGTATACCAGTAGTAAAAATTGTGGGTGTATATAGCCCCAATTCTATTGCTAGGGGACTTGCAGGGTATTTCTGGGGTGAAGGTGGGGGGGCACACCGTTGGAACGGGTATCGGGGTATATATCGGGTATACGGGAATACACTGACAGTGTATTCCATTCAGGATCCTGGGAAAGCTGGGTTGCGGCGATTGAGCCCGTTAGTGCCACGTTACACTGACAAGCTTCTCCCTGGAATTTAGCTCTTATAAGAGCTGTTGGTTGTCTTCTCCTTCCTATCTAGCCTGTCCCTGCCTACCCAGAATCTAACCCCTAGCTAACTGGACGGAAACCTCCGTCCCCGGTGAATTGCAAGCTCAGAATGACGCGAACCTGGGCGGCGCTGTTCTTTTAAATTAGAGGTCACATGTTTTCGGCAGCCAATGGGTTTTGCCTACTTTTTTCAACGTCACCGGTGTCGTAGTTCCTGTCCCACCTACCCTGCGCTGTTATTGGAGCAAAAAAGGCGCCAGGGAAGGTGGGAGGGGAATCGAGTAATGGCGCACTTTACCACGCGGTGTTCGATTCGATTCGAACATGCCGAACAGCCTAATATCCGATCGAACATGAGTTCGATAGAACACTGTTCGCTCATCTCTAATAATGATGTATGTTATTACACACTCTGCCTGTTCTGATAATGGTGTATGTTATTACACACTCTGCCTGTTCTGATAATGGTGTATGTTGTTATACATTCCACCAGTTCTGATAATGGTGTATGTTATTACACACTCTGCCTGTTCTGATAATGGTGTATATTATTATACATTCCACCTGTTCTGATAATGGTGTATGTTATTATACATTCCACCTGTTCTGATAATGGTATATGTTATTACACACTCTGCCTGTTCTGGTAATGGTGTATGTTATTACACACTCTGCCTGTTCTGGTAATGGTGTATGTTATTACACACTGTGTCTGTTCTGATAATGGTGTATGTTATTATACATTCCACCTGTTCTGATAATGGTGTATGTTATTACACACTCTGCCTGTTCTGGTAATGGTGTATGTTATTACACACTCCGCCTGTTCTGATAATGGTATATGTTATTACACACTCTGCCTGTTCTGATAATGGTATATGTTATTACACACTCTGCCTGTTCTGATAATGGTGTATGTTATTACACACTCTGCCTGTTCTGGTAATGGTGTATGTTATTACACACTCTGCCTGTTCTGGTAATGGTGTATGTTATTACACACTCTGCCTGTTCTGATAATGGTGTATGTTATTATACATTCCACCTGTTCTGATAATGGTGTATGTTGTTACACACTCTGCCTGTTCTGATAATGGTATATGTTATTACACACTCTGCCTGTTCTGATAATAGTGTATGTTATTATACATTCCACCTGTTTTGATAATGTTGTATGTTATTACACACTCTGCCTGTTCTGATAATAGTGTATGTTATTATACATTCCACCTGTTCTGATAATGGTGTATGTTATTACACACTCTGCCTGTTCTGATAATGGTGTATGTTATTACACACTCTGCCTGTTCTGATAGTGGTGTATGTTATTACACACTCTGCCTGTTCTGGTAATGGTGTATGTTATTACACACTCTGCCTGTTCTGATAGTGGTATATGTTATTACACACTCTGCCTGTTCTGATATTGGTGTATGTTATTACACACTCTGCCTGTTCTGATAATAGTGTATGTTATTATTAGAGATGAGCGAACACTAAAATGTTCGAGGTTCGAAATTCGATTCGAACAGCCGCTCAATGTTCGTGTGTTCGAACGGGTTTCGAACCCCATTATAGTCTATGGGGAACAGATACTCGTTAAGGGGGAAACCCAAATCCGTGTCTGGAGGGTCACCAAGTCCACTATGACACCCCAGGAAATGATGCCAACACCTCTGGAATGACACTGGGACAGCAGGGGAAGCATGTCTGGGGGCATCTAACACACCAAAGACCCTCTATTACCCCAACATCACAGCCTAACAACTACACACTTTACACACTCAATACCACATCTCTGACAGTAGGAAAACACCTTGAAACATGTGTATTTGGCACTTGCAGTGAGGAGAGCTTGTCACCAGCAGTGAATTTGGCCCTTGTAGTAAGTTGAGGTTGGCACCAACATTTGTTTTGAAAATCAGGGTGGATTGAGCCTCTAACCAGCAGAGTTTGGGCAAATTCATGGTGGAGGGAGCCTCTAAACACCCCAGTTTGGGCAAATTCATGGTGGAGGGAGCCTCTAAAAACCCCAGTTTGGACCAATTCATGGTGGAGGGAGCCTCTAACCAGCCCAGTGTGGGCAAATTCATGGTGGAGGGAGCCTCTAAAAAACCCAGTTTGGACCAATTCATGGTGGAGGGAGCCTCTAAACAGCCCAGTTTGGGCAAATTCATGGTGGAGGGAGCCTCTAACCAGCCCAGTTTGGACCAATTAATGGTGGAGGGAGCCTCTAAACAGCCAAGTTTGGACCAATTCATGGTGGAGGGAGCCTCTAACCAGCCCAGTTTGGACCAATTAATGGTGGAGGGAGCCTCTAAACAGCCAAGTTTGGACCAATTCATGGTGGAGGGAGCCTCTAAAAACCCCAGTTTGGACCAATTCATGGTGGAGGGAGCCTCTAACCAGCCCAGTTTGGGCAAATTCATGGTGGAGGGAGACTCTAAACAGCCCAGTTTGGGCACATTCATGGTGGAGGGAGCCTCTAACCAGCCCAGTTTGGACCAATTAATGGTGGAGGGAGCCGCTAAACAGCCCAGTTTGGACCAATTCATGGTGGAGGGAGCCTCTAAAAACCCCAGTTTGGACCAATTCATGGTGGAGGGAGCCTCTAAAAAACCCAGTTTGGACCAATTCATGGTGGAGGGAGCCTCTAACCAGCCCAGTTTGGACCAATTAATGGTGGAGGGAGCCTCTAAACAGCCAAGTTTGGACCAATTCATGGTGGAGGGAGCCTCTAAAAACCCCAGTTTGGACCAATTCATGGTGGAGGGAGCCTCTAACCAGCAGAGTTGGTGGAAATCAGGGTGGAGGGAGCCTAGTATTAGCAGAATTGTGCAACGCTTATGGTGGATGAGTATGAGGATGCGGAGGAATTGGAGAGGTTGAGTACAGACATGGAGTTTCATGTTGGGGTGCTTTACACAGGTGGGCACAAAAATGACGGCTCTACCCAGTGGTGGTTCATTTTTATCAAAGTGAGCCGGTCGGCACTCTCAGCTGACAGACGGGTGCGCTTGTCAGTGATGATGCCACCGGCTGCACTGAACACCCTCTCAGATAGGACGCTGGCGGCAGGACAGGACAGCACCTCCAAGGCATATAGGGCAAGTTCAAGCCACAGGTCCAACTTCGACACCCAATACGTGTAGGGCGCAGAGGGGTCGGAGAGGACAGGGCTGTGGTCGGAAAGGTATTCCCGCAACATGCGCCTATACTTCTCACGCCTGGTGACACTAGGACCCTCCGTGGCGGCACTTTGGCGAGGGGGTGCCATCAAGGTGTCCCAGACCTTAGACAGTGTGCCCCTCGTTTGTGTGGACCGGTGAGAACTTGGTTGCCTACTGGAGGAACTGCCCTCCCTGCCGCCAACGTCACATGCTGGAAACATCTCCATCATATTCTGCACCAATTGCCTGTGGCAAGCATTGATGCGATTGGCCCTCCCCTCTACCGGAATAAAAGACGAGATGTTGTTTTTATACCGGGGGTCAAGGATAGCAAAGATCCAGTACTGGTTGTCCTCCATGATTTTGACAATACGCTTGTCGGTTGTAAAGCACCCCAACATGAACTCAGCCATGTCTGCCACAGTGTTAGTTGGCATGACTCCTCTGGCCCCACCGGAAAGTTCAATCTCCATTTCCTCCTCATCCTCCATGTCTACCCATCCGCGCTGCAACAATGGGACGATTCGAAGTTGCCCGGAAGCCTCCTGTATCACCATCACATCATCGGACAACTCTTCTTCCTCCTCCTCCTCCTCCTCCTCCTCCATTAAACGCAGTGAAGCGGACAGATGTGTGGACCTACTCTCCAGCTGTGACGGATCGGATGCTATCCCTAACTCCTCTGTGTGATCTGAGTTATCCCTGATGTCAATCAGGGATTCTCTCAGAACACACAAGAGCGGGATTGTAAGGCTCACCATCGCATCCTCAGAGCTCACCCTCCTTGTGGACTCCTCAAAGACCCGTAGGATGTCACAAAGGTCTCTCATCCATGGCCACTCATGGATGTGAAACTGAGGCAGCTGACTTTGTGGCACCCTAGGGTTTTGTAGCTGGTATTCCATCAAAGGTCTCTGCTGCTCAACCACTCTATTCAACATCTGAAACGTTGAGTTCCAGCGTGTGGGGACGTCGCACAAAAGCCGGTGTTGTGGCACATGCAGGCGTTGCTGGAGAGATTTTAAGCTAGCAGTGGCTACTGTCGACTTGCGAAAGTGGGCGCACATGCGCCGCACTTTCACCAGTAGCTCTGGAACATTGGGGTAGCTCTTTAGGAAACGTTGCACCACTAGGTTGAAGACGTGGGCCAGGCATGGAACATGTTGGAGTCCGGCAAGCTCCAGAGCTGCTACCAGGTTCCGGCCGTTATCACAAACGACCATGCCTGGGCCCAGGTGCAGCGGCTCAAACCATATTGCCGTCTCATCGAGGAGGGCATCCCTCACCTCGGAGGCAGTGTGCTGTCTGTCCCCCAAGCTGATCAGCTTCAGCACAGCCTGCTGACGTCTACCAACGCCAGTGCTGCAACGTTTCCAACTCGTAGCTGGGGTCAATCTAACAGCGGAGGAGGAGGCGGTGGCGGAGGAGGAGGCGGTGGCGGAGGAGGAGGCGGTAGAGGAGGAGGAGGAGGGGGGTGTTCTTCTCGTGTCCCTGCCAGGAATGTTAGGCGGGGAGACGAGGTACACCGGGCCAGTTTGGGAAGCAGTCCCAGCCTCAACTACATTCACTAAGTGTGCCGTCAGTGAAATGTAGCGTCCCTGTCCGCATGCACTTGTCCACGCGTCGGTGGTCAAGTGGACCTTTGTGCAAAGCGCGGAACTAAGGGCCCGCCTGATGTTGAGTGACACGTGCTGGTGCAAGGCGGGGACGGCACACCGGGAGAAGTAGTGACGGCTAGGGACGGCATAGCGAGGTGCCACAGTTGCCATCAGGTCCAGGAAGGCGGGAGTTTCAACAAGCCGGAACGCCAACATCTCCTGGGCCAGCAGTTTAGCGATGTTGGCGTTCAAGGCTTGCGCGTGTGGGTGGTTAGCAGTGTATTTCTGCCGCCGCTCCAATGTCTGAGAGATGGTGGGTTGTTGTAAAGAAACGCCTGATGGTGCCTTTGATGGTGCAGGAGAAGGAGATAAGACAGGACCAGGGGAGGATGAGGTAGAAGTCAACAAAGTGGCGGAGGCAGATGAAGTGGTGTCCTGGCTCGTCCTCTGGAGTGCATCGCCAGCACAGTCAGCAGTGGCAGTGGCAGAGGCAGAGGCAGTGGCAGAGGCAGTGGCAGTGGCGTGAACGGCAGGCGGCCTTTGTCCTGCCGTTGCTGCCTGCCACTGATTCCAGTGCTTGGATTCCAAATGACGGCGCATTGAAGTGGTGGACAGGTTGCTCTTCTCAGAGCCCCTAATCAATTTCGAGAGGCAAATTGTGCAGACAACACTATATCTGTCCTCGGCGCATTCCTTGAAAAAACTCCACACCTTCGAGAAACGTGCCCTCGAGGTGGGAGTTTTTCGGGGCTGGGTACGAACTGGAACATTTTGGGAGATTCCGGGTGTGGCCTGGCTTCGCCTAAGCTGCTGACCTCTGCCTCTGCCTCTAGCTACCCTTTTTGGTGCTGCACCTGCCTCAACATCCACACTACTTTCCCCGCTTGACATCCCCCCTGTCCAGGTCGGGTCAGTGTCCTCATCATCCACCACTTCCTCTTCCAACTCCTGTCTCATCTCCTCCTCCCGCACAATGCGCCGGTCAACTGGATGCCCTGACGGCAACTGCGTCACATCATCGTCGATGAGGGTGGGTTGCTGGTCATCCACCACCAAATCGAACGGAGATGGAGGAGACTCTAGTGTTTGAGCATCTGGACACAGATGCTCCTCTGTTAGGTTCGTGGAATCGTGACGTGGAGAGGCAGGTTGAGGGACAATGAAAGGAGCGGAGAACAGCTCTGGGGAGCAGGGACAGTTTGGGTTATTGTTCTGTAAAGCTTCGGAATTTTGGGAGGAAGGAAGACAAGACTGTTGGGTAATAGGAGGAGAGGAGGCAGAGTCTGACTGGCTGCTGGACAATGTGCTGTAAGCGTTCTCTGACAGCCATTGCAAGACCTGTTCCTGGTTCTCGGGCCTACTAAGGTTTGTACCCTGCAGTTTAGTTAATGTGGCAAGCAACCCTGGCACTGTGGAGTGGCGCAATGCTTGCTGCCCCACAGGAGTAGGCACGGGACGCCCTGTGGCTTCACTGCTACCTTGCTCCCCAGAACCATTCCCCCGACCTCGCCCACGGCCTCGTCCACGTCCCTTTCCGGGAGCCTTGCGCATTTTGAATTCCTAGTTAGAAATTGGCACTGTATACCAGTAGTAAAAATTGTAGGTGCACGTAACCCCAATATATTCTTTGAATTCCCAGTCAGACACTGGCACTATATGGCAGTAGCAAGAAATGAGGGTATTTATAACCCCAATATATTCTTTGAATTCCCAGTCAGACAATGGCACTGTATACCAGTAGTAAAAATTGTGGGTGCACGTAACCCCAATATATTCTTTGAATTCCCAGTCAGAAACTGGCACTATATGGCAGTAGCAAGAAATGAGGGTATTTATAACCCCAATATATTCCTTGAATTCCCAGTCAGACAATGGCACTGTATACCAGTAGTAAAAATTGTGGGTGCACGTAACCACAATATATTCTTTGAATTACCAGTCAGAAACTGGCACTATATGGCAGTAGCAAGAAATGAGGGTATTTATAACCCCAATATATTCTTTGAATTCCCAGTCAGACAATGGCACTGTATACCAGTAGTAAAAATTGTGGGTGCACGTAACCCCAATATATTCTTTGAATTCCCAGTCAGACACTGGCACTATATGGCAGTAGCAAGAAATGAGGGTATTTGTATTCCCAATATATTCTTTGAATTCCCAGTCAGACAATGGCACTGTATACCAGTAGTAAAAATTGTGGGTGCACGTAACCACAATATATTCTTTGAATTACCAGTCAGAAACTGGCACTATATGGCAGTAGCAAGAAATGAGGGTATTTGTATTCCCAATATATTCTTTGAATTCCCAGTCAGACAATGGCACTGTATACCAGTAGTAAAAATTGTGGGTGCACGTAACCCCAATATATTCTTTGAATTCCCAGTCAGAAACTGGCACTATATGGCAGTAGCAAGAAATGAGGGTATTTATAACCCCAATATATTCTTTGAATTCCCAGTCAGACAATGGCACTGTATACCAGTAGTAAAAATTGTGGGTGCACGTAACCACAATATATTCTTTGAATTACCAGTCAGAAACTGGCACTATATGGCAGTAGCAAGAAATGAGGGTATTTGTATTCCCAATATATTCTTTGAATTCCCAGTCAGACAATGGCACTGTATACCAGTAGTAAAAATTGTGGGTGCACGTAACCCCAATATATTCTTTGAATTCCCAGTCAGAAACTGGCACTATATGGCAGTAGCAAGAAATGAGGGTATTTATAACCCCAATATATTCTTTGAATTCCCAGTCAGACAATGGCACTGTATACCAGTAGTAAAAATTGTGGGTGCACGTAACCACAATATATTCTTTGAATTCCCAGTCAGACACTGGCACTATATGGCAGTAGCAAGAAATGAGGGTATTTGTATTCCCAATATATTCTTTGAATTCCCAGTCAGACAATGGCACTGTATACCAGTAGTAAAAATTGTGGGTGCACGTAACCACAATATATTCTTTGAATTACCAGTCAGAAACTGGCACTATATGGCAGTAGCAAGAAATGAGGGTATTTGTATTCCCAATATATTCTTTGAATTCCCAGTCAGACAATGGCACTGTATACCAGTAGTAAAAATTGTGGGTGCACGTAACCCCAATATATTCTTTGAATTCCCAGTCAGAAACTGGCACTATATGGCAGTAGCAAGAAATGAGGGTATTTATAACCCCAATATATTCTTTGAATTCCCAGTCAGACAATGGCACTGTATACCAGTAGTAAAAATTGTGGGTGCACGTAACTACAATATATTCTTTGAATTACCAGTCAGAAACTGGCACTATATGGCAGTAGCAAGAAATGAGGGTATTTATAACCCCAATATATTCTTTGAACTCCCAGTCAGACAATGGCACTGTATACCAGTAGTAAAAATTGTGGGTGCACGTAACCCCAATATATTCTTTGAATTCCCAGTCAGACACTGGCACTATATGGCAGTAGCAAGAAATGAGGGTATTTGTATTCCCAATATATTCTTTGAATTCCCAGTCAGACAATGGCACTGTATACCAGTAGTAAAAATTGTGGGTGCACGTAACCACAATATATTCTTTGAATTACCAGTCAGAAACTGGCACTATATGGCAGTAGCAAGAAATGAGGGTATTTATAACCCCAATATATTCTTTGAATTCCCAGTCAGACAATGGCACTGTATACCAGTAGTAAAAATTGTGGGTGCACGTAACCCCAATATATTCTTTGAATTCCCAGTCAGACACTGGCACTATATGGCAGTAGCAAGAAATGAGGGTATTTGTATTCCCAATATATTCTTTGAATTCCCAGTCAGACAATGGCACTGTATACCAGTAGTAAAAATTGTGGGTGCACGTAACCCCAATATATTCTTTGAATTACCAGTCAGAAACTGGCACTATATGGCAGTAGCAAGAAATGAGGGTATTTGTATTCCCAATATATTCTTTGAATTTCCAGTCAGACAATGGCACTGTATACCAGTAGTAAAAATTGTGGGTGCACGTAACCCCAATATATTCTTTGAATTACCAGTCAGAAACTGGCACTATATGGCAGTAGCAAGAAATGAGGGTATTTGTATTCCCAATATATTCTTTGAATTCCCAGTCAGACAATGGCACTGTATACCAGTAGTAAAAATTGTGGGTGTATATAGCCCCAATTCTATTGCTAGGGGACTTGCAGGGTATTTCTGGGGTGAAGGTGGGGGGGCACACCGTTGGAACGGGTATCGGGGTATATATCGGGTATACGGGAATACACTGACAGTGTATTCCATTCAGGATCCTGGGAAAGCTGGGTTGCGTCGATTGAGCCCGTTAGTGCCACGTTACACTGACAAGCTTCTCCCTGGAATTTAGCTCTTATAAGAGCTGTTGGTTGTCTTCTCCTTCCTATCTAGCCTGTCCCTGCCTACCCAGAATCTAACCCCTAGCTAACTGGACGGAAACCTCCGTCCCCGGTGAATTGCAAGCTCAGAATGACGCGAACCTGGGCGGCGCTGTTCTTTTAAATTAGAGGTCACATGTTTTCGGCAGCCAATGGGTTTTGCCTACTTTTTTCAACGTCACCGGTGTCGTAGTTCCTGTCCCACCTACCCTGCGCTGTTATTGGAGCAAAAAAGGCGCCAGGGAAGGTGGGAGGGGAATCGAGTAATGGCGCACTTTACCACGCGGTGTTCGATTCGATTCGAACATGCCGAACAGCCTAATATCCGATCGAACATGAGTTCGATAGAACACTGTTCGCTCATCTCTAATAATGATGTATGTTATTACACACTCTGCCTGTTCTGATAATGGTGTATGTTATTACACACTCTGCCTGTTCTGATAATGGTGTATGTTGTTATACATTCCACCAGTTCTGATAATGGTGTATGTTATTACACACTCTGCCTGTTCTGATAATGGTGTATATTATTATACATTCCACCTGTTCTGATAATGGTGTATGTTATTATACATTCCACCTGTTCTGATAATGGTATATGTTATTACACACTCTGCCTGTTCTGGTAATGGTGTATGTTATTACACACTCTGCCTGTTCTGGTAATGGTGTATGTTATTACACACTGTGTCTGTTCTGATAATGGTGTATGTTATTATACATTCCACCTGTTCTGATAATGGTGTATGTTATTACACACTCTGCCTGTTCTGGTAATGGTGTATGTTATTACACACTCCGCCTGTTCTGATAATGGTATATGTTATTACACACTCTGCCTGTTCTGATAATGGTATATGTTATTACACACTCTGCCTGTTCTGATAATGGTGTATGTTATTACACACTCTGCCTGTTCTGATAATGGTGTATGTTATTACACACTCTGTCTGTTCTGATAATGGTATATGTTATTACACACTCTGCCTGTTCTGATAATGGTGTATGTTATTACACACTCTGCCTGTTCTGATAATGGTGTATGTTATTACACACTCTGCCTGTTCTGGTAATGGTGTATGTTATTACACACTCTGCCTGTTCTGGTAATGGTGTATGTTATTACACACTCTGCCTGTTCTGATAATGGTGTATGTTATTATACATTCCACCTGTTCTAATAATGGTGTATGTTATTACACACTCTGCCTGTTCTGATAATGGTGTATGTTATTACACACTCTGCCTGTTCTGATAATGGTGTATGTTATTACACACTCTGCCTGTTCTGGTAATGGTGTATGTTATTACACACTCTGCCTGTTCTGATAATGGTGTATGTTATTATACATTCCACCTGTTCTGATAATGGTGTATGTTATTATACTGTCACGGAGCAAAGATATACGTCTTCCTCCGGATGGTCTTTTGAATCAACACGGACGCAAGAGGTCGGGAGACAACAGCAATTTATTGTAATCCACAAAGTTAGTAGCCGGTGGCGGTCACATCAACCGTAACAACAATAAGTCCACAGAAGTCACAATCCAATGATAGCTTTGGCTCCTTGGTCCTGTAACTAAATCCTGGCTCTCTACAGAGCTGTGCACAGGCCGGCTAACACATACTAACTCCAGTTACAACTATATACTAAGACTGTTACACCTATATCTGTGGGTGGGAAGGGCTGAGTCACAGATCCTTCCCCCCTCACCTATACCAAAGAGAGCAGACTCCCTGTCTACTATGGACAATGCACCATCCAACCTCTTCTTGGAGACACTGATCTCCTCCCATTGTCCTCACTGGTCCTCACTAGTTAGAGGTATTTGCATACAATGTGCTAACACACTAGACCCCAATCAGCCAACTACACATTGATGTATATAACAGGTTAGAGAATACATTCCACATGAAATATATATTACACATTGCCTATAGTATGGACTCTAACCATCCCATGACAACCCCTCCCCCTCTCAAAACATGTGCATGACACAATTGGCCTACACAAGTAAATTGGGGAATGCACATCAGTCTCTATAGCTCATATGTCCTCCTGCCGGGATAACCCATCTGCGTTCTGGTGTTGGTTCCCTCGGCGGTACTGAATGGTAAAGTTGTAGAGTTGAAGGGCTGGCATCTGGCAGAAAATCCGGTCGATCCATGTTGGCGTCTCTCTGAGCTTGGCTTTGGGTCACTGCTCCCACAAAGTGGCACTGTAGATTTCCAACATCGTTGCCTAACAGAACATCGGCCGGCAGCCCGCTCATCACACCAATTGTGCATCGTTTTGGTCCATAACCATAGTCGAGTTCCACGGTAGCTTTAGGAATACGTTTCCGAGTACCTCCTGCCAACTCGATAGAAAGGCCAGGGCCCTCCTCTAGGGCCTCGGGTCGAACCACTCGGGGGTCCGCTACCGTTAGGAAAGCTCCCGAGTCCCGGAATCCAACAACTGTTTGGCCATCCAGTAGGACCTCCTGCAAGTGCTTCCGCTGAAGGTTTGCGGGATGTGTGGCGGAAGGCTGGATCCCATAGACCCCTGGAGGTGGAACAGATGGGTCATTCATGGAGTCATCTGGAAATGGGGCCAAACTTTCTGTCCTAGGGGTGGTTCCCAGGTAGTGAATAGGCCGGGATGCCACGGTGGCCCGTGCCCCCATGTTAACAGGGCAACTAGCTTGCAAATGTCCAGGCCGCCCGCACCCAAAACATCTGCGCTCTAGCATTCTTCCAGTAGGTCGTTGTCTAGGGACAGGGTTGTTCATAGCTGGAGGCCGATGGGCTGGGGCAGGGGTAGAGGGGGAATTGTAATCCTGAGGCCAGGCACGAAAGGTGGGTGGCTGGATGAAGGGTGTCTGGCGGACTGTGGTAGTTTTCCGCTCCTCTGCAAACAACCTCTTCCACTGCGGCTTGATGGTCAGGCCCTCATCTGCAAGGGAAGCAGCTTGCTCCACTGTGGCTGGGTTCCGTTCCAGCACCCACTCACGGATCTCAGCGGGGCACTGGGAAAAGAACTGTTCCTTAAGTATGACTTGGAGGATCTTATCGACTGTGACAGCCTCCTCTCCTTCTAGCCAGTGCTTGCATGCTTGCTTCAACTTGTGGGCGAACATGTGGAAGGAGCTTCCCCCATTGTAAGACAAAGAGCGGAACTGAACTCGGTAGGTCTCTGGAGTGACTGCATAATACTTCTGCACCGCTCTTTTAATGGCCTCATAGTCCCGCTGATCACTAGGGTCCATGGCTCTGAGAGCTTCCGCAGCCCCATCTCGTAGGTGCCCCACCAGATACCGGACCCAATCCTTCTCTGGGACTTCCATCAGGCGGCACTGGTGTTCGAAGTCCTGAAAATATCCATCAACATCCCCAGCCGCTTCCTCAAAGGTCTTGAAGTGTTTATGGGAGACATATGGTGGTTCTCTCACTGTTGGGCTGGGGGTCGACGTTTGATTATAATTCCTCATAGTTATCTCAGCCATTCGCATTTCATGCGCCATTCTTTCCTTTTCATGCGCCATTCTCTGTTCCTCCTTCTCCGTTTCCTGAACCCTCTGTAATGCTCTACTCCTTTGCTCTGCAGTTGCTTCTAGCCCCAGCACTGCCAATTCCTCCTCATACAAAACAACCCATCTGCTCTTTTGGGTCTGTACCTGCCACTCCCGTATCTCTACTGTCTCCTGGGGGCAGCCCTCCTCATGGTCGCTTTGCAGGGTCATCTCCTCCAGTGCCTCGATCAGTTGATCTTTCGTTCTTCCCTGGTAACTCAGGTTTAGTTCCCGGGCCCTTACTTGTAGACTTGCCATAGTCCAGTTCCTGTATTCTGAGGTTGTGGCTCCATTAATCGCTGAGCTGCTGTAGTCCATCTCGCTGTCCGCTGTTGATCCCACCGCTGCCAACCAGTTGTCACGGAGCAAAGATATACGTCTGCCTCCGGATGGTCTTTTGAATCAACACGGACGCAAGAGGTCGGGAGACAACAGCAATTTATTGTAATCCACAAAGTTAGTAGCCGGTGGCGGTCACATCAACCGTAACAACAATAAGTCCACAGAAGTCACAATCCAATGATAGCTTTGGCTCCTTGGTCCTGTAACTAAATCCTGGCTCTCTACAGAGCTGTGCACAGGCCGGCTAACACATACTAACTCCAGCTACAACTATATACTAAGACTGTTACACCTATATCTGTGGGTGGGAAGGGCTGAGTCACAGATCCTTCCCCCCTCACCTATACCAAGGAGAGCAGACTCCCTGTCTACTATGGACAATGCACCATCCAACCTCTTCTTGGAGACACTGATCAGATTATCTCCACCCATTGTCCTCACTGGTCCTCACTAGTTAGAGGTATTTGCATACAATGTGCTAACACACTAGACCCCAATCAGCCAACTACACATTGATGTATATAACAGGTTAGAGAATACATTCCACATGAAATATATATTACACATTGCCTATAGTATGGACTCTAACCATCCCGTGACATATACATTCCACCTGTTCTGATAATAGTGTATGTTATTAAACACTCTGCCTGTTCTGATAATGGTATATGTTATTACACACTCTGCCTGTTCTGATAATAGTGTATGTTATTACACATTCCACCTATTCTGATAATGGTGTATGTTATTACACACTCTGCCTGTTCTGATATTGGTGTATGTTGTTACACACTCTGCCTGTTCTGATAATAGTGTATGTTATTATACATTCCACCTGTTCTGATAATAGTGTATGTTATTATACATTCCACCTGTTCTGATAATGGTGTATGTTGTTACACACTCTGCCTGTTCTGATATTGGTGTATGTTATTACACACTCTGCCTGTTCTGATAATGGAATATGTTATTACACACTCTGCCTGTTCTGATAATGGTGTATGTTATTACACACTCTGCCTGTTCTGATAATAGTGTATGTTATTATACATTCCACCTGTTCTGATAATGGTGTGTGTTATTACACACTCTGCCTGTTCTGGTAATGGTGTATGTTATTACACACTCTGCCTGTTCTGATAATGGTATATGTTATTACACACTCTGCCTGTTCTGATAATGGTGTATGTTATTACACACTCTGCCTGTTCTGGTAATGGTGTATGTTATTACACACTCTGCCTGTTCTGGTAATGGTGTATGTTATTACACACTCTGCCTGTTCTGATAATGGTATATGTTATTACACACTCTGCCTGTTCTGATAATAGTGTATGTTATTATACATTCCACCTGTTCTGATAATGGTGTATGTTATTACACACTCTGCCTGTTCTGATAATAGTGTATGTTATTATACATTCCACCTGTTCTGATAATGGTGTATGTTATTACACACTCTGCCTGTTCTGATAATAGTGTATGTTATTATACATTCCACCTGTCCTGATAATGATGTATGTTATTACACACTCTGCCTGTTATTACACACTCTGCCTGTTCTGATAATGGTATATGTTATTATACATTCCACCTGTTCTGATAATAGTGTATGTTATTACACACTCTGCCTGTTCTGATAATGGTGTATGTTATTACACACTCTGCCTGTTCTGATAATAGTGTATGTTATTATACATTCCACCTGTTCTGATAATGATGTATGTTATTACACACTCTGCCTGTTCTGATAATAGTGTATGTTATTATACATTCCACCTGTCCTGATAATGATGTATGTTATTACACACTCTGCCTGTTCTGATAATGGTGTATGTTATTACACACTCTGCCTGTTCTGATAATGGTGTATGTTGTTATACATTCCACCAGTTCTGATAATGGTGTATGTTATTACACACTCTGCCTGTTCTGATAATGGTGTATATTATTATACATTCCACCTGTTCTGATAATGGTGTATGTTATTATACATTCCACCTGTTCTGATAATGGTATATGTTATTACACACTCTGCCTGTTCTGGTAATGGTGTATGTTATTACACACTCTGCCTGTTCTGGTAATGGTGTATGTTATTACACACTATGTCTGTTCTGATAATGGTGTATGTTATTATACATTCCACCTGTTCTGATAATGGTGTATGTTATTACACACTCTGCCTGTTCTGGTAATGGTGTATGTTATTACACAATCCGCCTGTACTGATAATGGTATATTTTATTACACACTCTGCCTGTTCTGATAATGGTATATGTTATTACACACTCTGCCTGTTCTGATAATGGTGTATGTTATTACACACTCTGCCTGTTCTGATAATGGTGTATGTTATTACACACTCTGTCTGTTCTGATAATGGTATATGTTATTACACACTCTCCCTGTTCTGATAATGGTGTATGTTATTACACACTCTGCCTGTTCTGATAATGGTGTATGTTATTACACACTCTGCCTGTTCTGATAATGGTGTATGTTATTACACACTCTGCCTGTTCTGGTAATGGTGTATGTTATTACACACTCTGCCTGTTCTGATAATGGTGTATGTTATTATACATTCCACCTGTTCTGATAATGGTGTATGTTATTACACACTCTGCCTGTTCTGATAATGGTGTATGTTATTATACATTCCACCTGTTCTGATAATGGTGTATGTTATTACACACTCTGCCTGTTCTGATAATGGTGTATGTTATTACACACTCTGCCTGTTCTGATAATGGTGTATGTTATTACACACTCTGCCTGTTCTGATAATGGTGTATGTTATTACACACTCTGCCTGTTCTGATAATGGTGTATGTTATTACACACTCTGCCTGATCTCATAATAGTGTATGTTATTATACTGTCACGGAGCAAAGATATACGTCTTCCTCCGGATGGTCTTTTGAATCAACACGGACGCAAGAGGTCGGGAGACAACAGCAATTTATTGTAATCCACAAAGTTAGTAGCCGGTGGCGGTCACATCAACCGTAACAACAATAAGTCCACAGAAGTCACAATCCAATGATAGCTTTGGCTCCTTGGTCCTGTAACTAAATCCTGGCTCTCTACAGAGCTGTGCACAGGCCAGCTAACACATACTAACTCCAGTTACAACTATATACTAAGACTGTTACACCTATATCTGTGGGTGGGAAGGGCTGAGTCACAGATCCTTCCCCCCTCACCTATACCAAGGAGAGCAGACTCCCTGTCTACTATGGACAATGCACCATCCAACCTCTTCTTGGAGACACTGATCAGATTATCTCCACCCATTGTCCTCACTGGTCCTCACTAGTTAGAGGTATTTGCATACAATGTGCTAACACACTAGACCCCAATCAGCCAACTACACATTGATGTATATAACAGGTTAGAGAATACATTCCACATGAAATATATATTACACATTGCCTATAGTTTGGACTCTAACCATCCCGTGACAACCCCTCCCCCTCTCAAAACATGTGCATGACACAATTGGCCTACACAGGTAAATTGGGGAATGCACATCAGTCTCTATAGCTCATATGTCCTCCTGCCGGGATAACCCATCTGCGTTCTGGTGTTGGTTCCCTCGGCGGTACTGAATGGTAAAGTTGTAGAGTTGAAGGGCTGGCATCTGGCAGAAAATCCGGTCGATCCATGTTGGCGTCTCTCTGAGCTTGGCTTTGGGTCACTGCTCCCACAAAGTGGCACTGTAGATTTCCAACATCGTTGCCTAACAGAACATCGGCCGGCAGCCCGCTCATCACACCAATTGTGCATCGTTTTGGTCCATAACCATAGTCGAGTTCCACGGTAGCTTTAGGAATACGTTTCCGAGTACCTCCTGCCAACTCGATAGAAAGGCCAGGGCCCTCCTCTAGGGCCTCGGGTCGAACCACTCGGGGGTCCGCTACCGTTAGGAAAGCTCCCGAGTCCCGGAATCCAACAACTGTTCGGCCATCCAGTAGGACCTCCTGCAAGTGCTTCCGCTGAAGGTTTGCGGGATGTGTGGCGGAAGGCTGGATCCCATAGACCCCTGGAGGTGGAACAGATGGGTCATTCATGGAGTCATCTGGAAATGGGGCCAAACTTTCTGTCCTAGGGGTGGTTCCCAGGTAGTGAATAGGCCGGGATGCCACGGTGGCCCGTGCCCCCATGTTAACAGGGCAACTAGCTTGCAAATGTCCAGGCCGCCCGCACCCAAAACATCTGCGCTCTAGCATTCTTCCAGTAGGTCGTTGTCTAGGGACAGGGTTGTTCATAGCTGGAGGCCGATGGGCTGGGGCAGGGGTAGAGGGGGAATTGTAATCCTGAGGCCAGGCACGAAAGGTGGGTGGCTGGATGAAGGGTGTCTGGCGGACTGTGGTAGTTTTCCGCTCCTCTGCAAACAACCTCTTCCACTGCGGCTTGATGGTCAGGCCCTCATCTGCAAGGGAAGCAGCTTGCTCCACTGTGGCTGGGTTCCGTTCCAGCACCCACTCACGGATCTCAGCGGGGCACTGGGAAAAGAACTGTTCCTTAAGTATGACTTGGAGGATCTTATCGACTGTGACAGCCTCCTCTCCTTCTAGCCAGTGCTTGCATGCTTGCTTCAACTTGTGGGCGAACATGTGGAAGGAGCTTCCCCCATTGTAAGACAAAGAGCGGAACTGAACTCGGTAGGTCTCTGGAGTGACTGCATAATACTTCTGCACCGCTCTTTTAATGGCCTCATAGTCCCGCTGATCACTAGGGTCCATGGCTCTGAGAGCTTCCGCAGCCCCATCTCGTAGGTGCCCCACCAGATACCGGACCCAATCCTTCTCTGGGACTTCCATCAGGCGGCACTGGTGTTCGAAGTCCTGAAAATATCCATCAACATCCCCAGCCGCTTCCTCAAAGGTCTTGAAGTGTTTATGGGAGACATATGGTGGTTCTCTCACTGTTGGGCTGGGGATCGACGTTTGATTATAATTCCTCATAGTTATCTCAGCCATTCGCATTTCATGCGCCATTCTTTCCTTTTCATACGCCATTCTCTGTTCCTCCTTCTCCGTTTCCTGAGCCCTCTGTAATGCTCTACTCCTTTGCTCTGCAGTTGCTTCTAGCCCCAGCACTGCCAATTCCTCCTCATACAAAACAACCCATCTGCTCTTTTGGGTCTGTACCTGCCACTCCCGTATCTCTACTGTCTCCTGGGGGCAGCCCTCCTCATGGTCGCTTTGCAGGGTCATCTCCTCCAGTGCCTCGATCAGTTGATCTTTCGTTCTTCCCTGGTAACTCAGGTTTAGTTCCCGGGCCCTTACTTGTAGACTTGCCATAGTCCAGTTCCTGTATTCTGAGGTTGTGGCTCCATTAATCGCTGAGCTGCTGTAGTCCATCTCGCTGTCCGCTGTTGATCCCACCGCTGCCAACCAGTTGTCACGGAGCAAAGATATACGTCTGCCTCCGGATGGTCTTTTGAATCAACACGGACGCAAGAGGTCGGGAGACAACAGCAATTTATTGTAATCCACAAAGTTAGTAGCCGGTGGCGGTCACATCAACCGTAACAACAATAAGTCCACAGAAGTCACAATCCAATGATAGCTTTGGCTCCTTGGTCCTGTAACTAAATCCTGGCTCTCTACAGAGCTGTGCACAGGCCGGCTAACACATACTAACTCCAGCTACAACTATATACTAAGACTGTTACACCTATATCTGTGGGTGGGAAGGGCTGAGTCACAGATCCTTCCCCCCTCACCTATACCAAGGAGAGCAGACTCCCTGTCTACTATGGACAATGCACCATCCAACCTCTTCTTGGAGACACTGATCAGATTATCTCCACCCATTGTCCTCACTGGTCCTCACTAGTTAGAGGTATTTGCATACAATGTGCTAACACACTAGACCCCAATCAGCCAACTACACATTGATGTATATAACAGGTTAGAGAATACATTCCACATGAAATATATATTACACATTGCCTATAGTATGGACTCTAACCATCCCGTGACATATACATTCCACCTGTTCTGATAATAGTGTATGTTATTAAACACTCTGCCTGTTCTGATAATGGTATATGTTATTACACACTCTGCCTGTTCTGATAATAGTGTATGTTATTACACATTCCACCTGTTCTGATAATGGTGTATGTTATTACACACTCTGCCTGTTCTGATAATGGTGTATGTTATTACACACTCTGCCTGTTCTGATAATAGTGTATGTTATTATACATTCCACCTGTTCTGATAATAGTGTATGTTATTATACATTCCACCTGTTCTGATAATGGTGTATGTTGTTACACACTCTGCCTGTTCTGATATTGGTGTATGTTATTACACACTCTGCCTGTTCTGATAATGGAATATGTTATTACACACTCTGCCTGTTCTGATAATGGTGTATGTTATTACACACTCTGCCTGTTCTGATAATAGTGTATGTTATTATACATTCCACCTGTTCTGATAATGGTGTGTGTTATTACACACTCTGCCTGTTCTGGTAATGGTGTATGTTATTACACACTCTGCCTGTTCTGATAATGGTATATGTTATTACACACTCTGCCTGTTCTGATAATGGTGTATGTTATTACACACTCTGCCTGTTCTGGTAATGGTGTATGTTATTACACACTCTGCCTGTTCTGGTAATGGTGTATGTTATTACACACTCTGCCTGTTCTGATAATGGTATATGTTATTACACACTCTGCCTGTTCTGATAATAGTGTATGTTATTATACATTCCACCTGTTCTGATAATGGTGTATGTTATTACACACTCTGCCTGTTCTGATAATAGTGTATGTTATTATACATTCCACCTGTTCTGATAATGGTGTATGTTATTACACACTCTGCCTGTTCTGGTAATGGTGTATGTTATTACACACTCTGCCTGTTTTGATAATGGTATATGTTATTACACACTCTGCCTGTTCTGATAATAGTGTATGTTATTATACATTCCACCTGTTCTGATAATAGTGTATGTTATTACACACTCTGCCTGTTCTGATAATGGTGTATGTTATTACACACTCTGCCTGTTCTGATAATGGTGTATGTTATTATACATTCCACCTGTTCTGATAATGGTGTATGTTATTATACATTCCACCTGTTCTAATAATAGTGTATGTTATTACACACTCTGCCTGTTCTGATAATAGTATATGTTATTATACATTCCACCTGTTCTGATAATGGTGTATGTTATTATACATTCCACCTGTTCTGAAAATAGTGTATGTTATTACACACTCTGCCTGTTCTGATAATGGTGTATGTTATTACACACTCTACCTGTTCTGATAATGGTGTATGTTATTATACATTCCACCTGTTCTGATAATGGTGTATGTTATTATACATTCCACCTGTTCTGATAATAGTGTATGTTATTACACACTCTGCCTGTTCTGATAATAGTATATGTTATTATACATTCCACCTGTTCTGATAATGGTGTATGTTATTATACGTTCCACCTGTTCTGATAATAGTGTATGTTATTACACACTCTGCCTGTTCTGGTAATGGTGTATGTTATTACA
This sequence comes from Leptodactylus fuscus, assembly GCF_031893055.1. Taxonomy (NCBI): domain Eukaryota; kingdom Metazoa; phylum Chordata; class Amphibia; order Anura; family Leptodactylidae; genus Leptodactylus; species Leptodactylus fuscus. The sequence continues at coordinate 51,081,320 of NC_134271.1, read as the reverse complement.
CACTCTGCCTGTTCTGATAATGGTATATGTTATTACACACTCTGCCTGTTCTGATAATAGTGTATGTTATTATACATTCCACCTGTTCTGGTAATGGTGTATGTTATTACACACTCTGCCTGTTCTGATAATGGTGTATGTTATTATACATTCCACCTGTTCTGATAATGGTGTATGTTATTACACACTCTGCCTGTTCTGATAATGGTGTATGTTATTACACACTCTGCCTGTTCTGATAATGGTGTATGTTATTACACACTCTACCTGTTCTGATAATGGTATATGTTATTACACACTCTGCCTTTTCTGATAATGGTGTATGTTATTACACACTCTGCCTGTTCTTATAATGGTGTATGTTATTACACACTCTGCCTGTTCTGATAATGGTGTATGTTATTACACACTCTGCCTCTTCTGATAATGGTGTATGTTATTACACACTCTGCCTGTTCTGATAATGGTGTATGTTATTACACACTCTGCCTGTTCTGATAATGGTGTATGTTATTACACACTCTGCCTGTTCTGATAATGGTGTATGTTATTACACACTCTGCCTGTTCTGTAAATGGTGTATGTTATTATACATTCCACCTGTTCTGATAATGGTGTATGTTATTATACATTCCACCTGTTCTGACAATGGTGTATATTACTATACATTCCACCTGTTCTGATAATGGTGTATGTTATTATACATTCCACCTGTTCTGATAATAGTGTATGTTATTACACACTCTGCCTGTTCTGGTAATGGTGTATGTTATTACACACTCTGTCTGTTCTGATAGTGGTGTATGTTATTATACATTCCACCTGTTCTGATAATGGTGTATGTTATTATACATTCCACCTGTTCTGATAATAGTGTATGTTATTACACACTCTGCCTGTTCTGGTAATGGTGTATGTTATTACACACTCTGCCTGTTCTGATAATAGTGTATGTTATTATACATTCCACCTGTTCTGATAATGGTGTATGTTATTACACACCCTGCCTGTTCTGGTAATGGTGTATGTTATTACACACTCTGCCTGTTTTGATAATGGTATATGTTATTACACACTCTGCCTGTTCTGATAATAGTGTATGTTATTATACATTCCACCTGTTCTGATAATAGTGTATGTTATTACACACTCTGCCTGTTCTGATAATGGTGTATGTTATTACACACTCTGCCTGTTCTGATAATGGTGTATGTTATTACACACTCTGCCTGTTCTGATAATGGTGTATGTTATTACACACTCTGCCTGTTCTGTAAATGGTGTATGTTATTATACATTCCACCTGTTCTGATAATGGTGTATGTTATTATACATTCCACCTGTTCTGATAATGGTGTATATTACTATACATTCCACCTGTTCTGATAATGGTGTATGTTATTATACATTCCACCTGTTCTGATAATAGTGTATGTTATTACACACTCTGCCTGTTCTGGTAATGGTGTATGTTATTACACACTCTGTCTGTTCTGATAATGGTGTATGTTATTATACATTCCACCTGTTCTGATAATGGTGTATGTTATTACACACTCTGCCTGTTCTGATAATGGTGTATGTTATTAAACATTCCACCTGTTCTGATAATGGTGTATGTTATTACACACTCTGCCTGTTCTGATAATGGTGTATTTTATTACACACTCTGCCTGTTTTGGTAATGGTGTATGTTATTACACACTCTGCCTGTTCTGATAATGGTGTATGTTATTATACATTCCACCTGTTCTGATAATAGTGTATGTTATTACACACTCTGCCTGTTCTGATAATGGTGTATGTTATTACACACTCTGCCTGTTCTGATAATGGTGTATGTTATTATACATTCCACCTGTTCTGATAATGGTGTATGTTATTACACACTCTGCCTGTTCTGATAATAGTGTATGTTATTACACACTCTGCCTGTTCTGGTAATGGTGTATGTTATTACACACTCTGCCTGTTCTGATAATGGTGTATGTTATTATACATTCCACCTGTTCTGAAAATGGTGTATGTTATTACACACTCTGCCTGTTCTGATAATGGTATATGTTATTATACATTCCACCTGTTCTGATAATAGTGTATGTTATTACACACTCTGCCTGTTCTGATAATGGTGTATGTTATTACACACTCTGCCTGTTCTGATAATGGTGTATGTTATTATACATTCCACCTGTTCTGATAATAGTGTATGTTATTACACACTCTGCCTGTTCTGATAATAGTGTATGTTATTACACACTCTGCCTGTTCTGGTAATGGTGTATGTTATTACACACTCTGCCTGTTCTGATAATGGTGTATGTTATTATACATTCCACCTGTTCTGATAATGGTGTATGTTATTACACACTCTGCCTGTTCTGGTAATGGTGTATGTTATTACACACTCTGCCTGTTCTGATAATGGTGTATGTTATTACACACTCTGCCTGTTCTGATAATGGTGTATGTTATTACACACTCTGCCTGTTCTGATAATGGTGTATGTTATTATACATTCCACCTGTTCTGATAATAGTGTATGTTATTACACACTCTGCCTGTTCTGATAATGGTGTATGTTATTATACATTCCACCTGTTCTGATAATGGTGTATGTTATTACACACTCTGCCTGTTCTGATAATGGTGTATGTTATTATACATTCCGCCTGTTCTGATAATGGTGTATGTTATTACACACTCTGCCTGTTCTGGTAATGGTGTATGTTGTTACACACTCTGCCTGTTCTGATAATGGTATATGTTATTATACATTCCACCTGTTCTGATAATAGTGTATGTTATTACACACTCTGCCTGTTCTGATAATGGTGTATGTTATCACACACTCTGCCTGTTCTGATAATGGTATATGTTATTATTAGAGATGAGCGAACACTAAAATGTTCGAGGTTCGAAATTCGATTCGAACAGCCGCTCACTGTTCGAGTGTTCGAATGGGTTTCGAACCCCATTATAGTCTATGGGGAACATAAACTCGTTAAGGGGGAAACCCAAATTCGTGTCTGGAGGGTCACCAAGTCCACTATGACACCCCAGGAAATGATACCAACACCCTGGAATGACACTGGGACAGCAGGGGAAGCATGTCTGGGGGCATAAAAGTCACTTTATTTCATGGAAATCCCTGTCAGTTTGCGATTTTCGCAAGCTAACTTTTCCCCATAGAAATGCATTGGCCAGTGCTGATTGGCCAGAGTACGGAACTCGACCAATCAGCGCTGGCTCTGCTGGAGGAGGCGGAGTCTAAGATAGCTCCACACCAGTCTCCATTCAGGTCCGACCTTAGACTCCGCCTCCTCCGGCAGAGCCAGCGCTGATTGGCCGAAGGCTGGCCAATGCATTCCTATGCGAATGCAGACTTAGCAGTGCTGAGTCAGTTTTGCTCAACTACACATCTGATGCACACTCGGCACTGCTACATCAGATGTAGCAATCTGATGTAGCAGAGCCGAGGGTGCACTAGAACCCCTGTGCAAACTCAGTTCACGCTAATAGAATGCATTGGCCAGCGCTGATTGGCCAATGCATTCTATTAGCCCGATGAAGTAGAGCTGAATGTGTGTGCTAAGCACACTCATTCAGCACTGCTTCATCACGCCAATACAATGCATTAGCCAGTGCTGATTGGCCAGAGTACGGAATTCGGCCAATCAGCGCTGGCCAATGCATTCTATTAGCCCGATGAAGTAGAGCTGAATGTGTGTGCTAAGCACACACATTCAGCACTGCTTCATCACGCCAATACAATGCATTAGCCAGTGCTGATTGGCCAGAGTACGGAATTCGGCCAATCAGCGCTGGCTCTGCTGGAGGAGGCGGAGTCTAAGATCGCTCCACACCAGTCTCCATTCAGGTCCGACCTTAGACTCCGCCTCCTCCGGCAGAGCCAGCGCTGATTGGCCGAAGGCTGGCCAATGCATTCCTATGCGAATGCAGACTTAGCAGTGCTGAGTCAGTTTTGCTCAACTACACATCTGATGCACACTCGGCACTGCTACATCAGATGTAGCAATCTGATGTAGCAGAGCCGAGGGTGCACTAGAACCCCTGTGCAAACTCAGTTCACGCTAATAGAATGCATTGGCCAGCGCTGATTGGCCAATGCATTCTATTAGCCCGATGAAGTAGAGCTGAATGTGTGTGCTAAGCACACACATTCAGCACTGCTTCATCACGCCAATACAATGCATTAGCCAGTGCTGATTGGCCAGAGTACGGAATTCGGCCAATCAGCGCTGGCTCTGCTGGAGGAGGCGGAGTCTAAGATCGCTCCACACCAGTCTCCATTCAGGTCCGACCTTAGACTCCGCCTCCTCCGGCAGAGCCAGCGCTGATTGGCCGAAGGCTGGCCAATGCATTCCTATGCGAATGCAGACTTAGCAGTGCTGAGTCAGTTTTGCTCAACTACACATCTGATGCACACTCGGCACTGCTACATCAGATGTAGCAATCTGATGTAGCAGAGCCGAGGGTGCACTAGAACCCCTGTGCAAACTCAGTTCACGCTAATAGAATGCATTGGCCAGCGCTGATTGGCCAATGCATTCTATTAGCCCGATGAAGTAGAGCTGAATGTGTGTGCTAAGCACACACATTCAGCACTGCTTCATCACGCCAATACAATGCATTAGCCAGTGCTGATTGGCCAGAGTACGGAATTCGGCCAATCAGCGCTGGCTCTGCTGGAGGAGGCGGAGTCTAAGATCGCTCCACACCAGTCTCCATTCAGGTCCGACCTTAGACTCCGCCTCCTCCGGCAGAGCCAGCGCTGATTGGCCGAAGGCTGGCCAATGCATTCCTATGCGAATGCAGACTTAGCAGTGCTGAGTCAGTTTTGCTCAACTACACATCTGATGCACACTCGGCACTGCTACATCAGATGTAGCAATCTGATGTAGCAGAGCCGAGGGTGCACTAGAACCCCTGTGCAAACTCAGTTCACGCTAATAGAATGCATTGGCCAGCGCTGATTGGCCAATGCATTCTATTAGCCCGATGAAGTAGAGCTGAATGTGTGTGCTAAGCACACACATTCAGCACTGCTTCATCACGCCAATACAATGCATTAGCCAGTGCTGATTGGCCAGAGTACGGAATTCGGCCAATCAGCGCTGGCTCTGCTGGAGGAGGCGGAGTCTAAGGTCGGACCTGAATGGAGACTGGTGTGGAGCGATCTTAGACTCCGCCTCCTCCAGCAGAGCCAGCGCTGATTGGCCGAATTCCGTACTCTGGCCAATCAGCGCTGGCCAATGCATTCTATTAGCTTGATGAAGCAGAGTGTGCACAAGGGTTCAAGCGCACCCTCGGCTCTGATGTAGCAGAGCTGAGGCTGCACAAGGGTTCAAGCGCACCCTCGGCTCTGATGTAGGAGAGCCGAGGGTGCACTTGAACCCTTGTGCACCCTCAGCTCTGCTACATCAGAGCCGAGGGTGCGCTTGAACCCTTGTGCACACTCTGCTTCATCAAGCTAATAGAATGCATTGGCCAGCGCTGATTGGCCAATGTATTCTATTAGCCTGATGAAGTAGAGCTGAATGTGTGTGCTAAGCACACACATTCAGCTCTACTTCATCGGGCTAATAGAATGCATTGGCCAGCGCTGATTGGCCAGAGTACGGAACTCGACCAATCAGCGCTGGCTCTGCTGGAGGAGGCGGAGTCTAAGATCGCTCCACACCAGTCTCCATTCAGGTCCGACCTTAGACTCCGCCTCCTCCAGCAGAGCCAGCGCTGATTGGCCGAATTCCGTACTCTGGCCAATCAGCACTGGCTAATGCATTGTATTGGCGTGATGAAGCAGTGCTGAATGTGTGTGCTTAGCACACACATTCAGCTCTACTTCATCGGGCTAATAGAATGCATTGGCCAATCAGCGCTGGCCAATGCATTCTATTAGCGTGAACTGAGTTTGCACAGGGGTTCTAGTGCACCCTCGGCTCTGCTACATCAGATTGCTACATCTGATGTAGCAGTGCCGAGTGTGCATCAGATGTGTAGTTGAGCAAAACTGACTCAGCACTGCTAAGTCTGCATTCGCATAGGAATGCATTGGCCAGCCTTCGGCCAATCAGCGCTGGCTCTGCCGGAGGAGGCGGAGTCTAAGGTCGGACCTGAATGGAGACTGGTGTGGAGCGATCTTAGACTCCGCCTCCTCCAGCAGAGCCAGCACTGATTGGTCGAGTTCCGTACTCTGGCCAATCAGCGCTGGCCAATGCATTCTATTAGCCCGATGAAGTAGAGCTGAATGTGTGTGCTTAGCACACACATTCAGCTCTACTTCATCAGGCTAATAGAATACATTGGCCAATCAGCGCTGGCCAATGCATTCTATTAGCTTGATGAAGCAGAGTGTGCACAAGGGTTCAAGCGCACCCTCGGCTCTGATGTAGCAGAGCTGAGGGTGCACAAGGGTTCAAGTGCACCCTCGGCTCTCCTACATCAGAGCCGAGGGTGCGCTTGAACCCTTGTGCAGCCTCGGCTCTGCTACATCAGAGCCGAGGGTGCGCTTGAACCCTTGTGCACACTCTGCTTCATCAAGCTAATAGAATGCATTGGCCAGCACTGATTGGCCAGAGTACGGAATTCGGCCAATCAGCGCTGGCCAATGCATCCCTATGGGAAAAAGTTTATCTCACAAAAATCACAATTACACACCCGATAGAGCCCCAAAAAGTTATTTTTAATAACATTCCCCCCTAAATAAAGGTTATCCCTAGCTATCCCTGCCTGTACAGCTATCCCTGTCTCATAGTCACAAAGTTCACATTCTCATATGACCCGGATTTGAAATCCACTATTCGTCTAAAATGGAGGTCACCTGATTTCGGCAGCCAATGACTTTTTCCAATTTTTTTCAATGCCCCCGGTGTCGTAGTTCCTGTCCCACCTCCCCTGCGCTGTTATTGGTGCAAAAAAGGCGCCAGGGAAGGTGGGAGGGGAATCGAATTTTGGCGCACTTTACCACGTGGTGTTCGATTCGATTCGAACATGGCGAACACCCTGATATCCGATCGAACATGTGTTCGATAGAACACTGTTCGCTCATCTCTAGTTATTATACATTCCACCTGTTCTGATAATAGTGTATGTTATTACACACTCTGCCTGTTCTGATAATAGTGTATGTTATTACACACTCTGCCTGTTCTGTTAATGGTGTATGTTATTACACACTCTGCCTGTTCTGATAATGGTGTATGTTATTATACATTCCACCTGTTCTGATAATGGTGTATGTTATTACACACTCTGCCTGTTCTGGTAATGGTGTATGTTATTACACACTCTGCCTGTTCTGATAATAGTGTATGTTATTACACACTCTGCCTGTTCTGATAATAGTGTATGTTATTACACACTCTGCCTGTTCTGGTAATGGTGTATGTTATTACACACTCTGCCTGTTCTGATAATGGTATATGTTATTACACACTCTACCTGTTCTGATAATAGTGTATGTTATTATACATTCCACCTGTTCTGATAATGGTGTATGTTATTACACACTCTGCCTGTTCTGATAATAGTGTATGTTATTATACATTCCACCTGTTCTGATAATGGTGTATGTTATTACACACTCTGCCTGTTCTGATAATGGTGTATGTTATTATACATTCCACCTGTTCTGATAATAGTGTATGTTATTACACACTCTGCCTGTTCTGATAATAGTGTATGTTATTACACACTCTGCCTGTTCTGATAATGGTGTATGTTATTACACACTCTGCCTGTTTTGGTAATGTTGTATGTTATTACACACTCTGCCTGTTCTGATAATGGTGTATTTTATTATACATTCCACCTGTTCTGATAATAGTGTATGTTATTACACACTCTGCCTGTTCTGATAATGGTGTATGTTATTACACACTCTGCCTGTTCTGGTAATGGTGTATGTTATTACACACTCTGCCTGTTCTGATAATGGTGTATGTTATTACACACTCTGCCTGTTCTGGTAATGGTGTATGTTATTACACACTCTGCCTGTTCTGGTAATGGTGTATGTTATTACACACTCTGCCTGTTCTGATAATGGTGTATGTTATTATACATTCCACCTGTTCTGATAATGGTGTATGTTATTACACACTCTGCCTGTTCTGATAATGGTGTATGTTATTATACATTCCACCTGTTCTGATAATGGTGTATGTTATTATACATTCCACCTGTTCTGATAATGGTGTATGTTATTATACATTCCACCTGTTCTGATAATGGTGTATGTTATTATACATTCCACCTGTTCTGATAATAGTGTATGTTATTACACACTCTGCCTGTTCTGATAATGGTGTATGTTATCACACACTCTGCCTGTTCTGATAATGGTGTATGTTATTACACACTCTGCCTGTTTTGGTAATGGTGTATGTTATTACACACTCTGGCTGTTCTGATAATGGTGTATGTTATTATACACTCTGCCTGTTTTGGTAATGGTGTATGTTATTACACACTCTGCCTGTTCTGATAATGGTGTATGTTATTATACATTCCACCTGTTCTGATAATAGTGTATGTTATTACACACTCTGCCTGTTCTGATAATAGTGTATGTTATTACACACTCTGCCTGTTCTGGTAATGGTGTATGTTATTACACACTCTGCCTGTTCTGATAATGGTGTATGTTATTATACATTCCACCTGTTCTGATAATGGTGTATGTTATTACACACTCTGCCTGTTCTGATAATGGTGTATGTTATCACACACTCTGCCTGTTCTGATAATGGTATATGTTATTATACATTCCACCTGTTCTGATAATAGTGTATGTTATTACACACTCTGCCTGTTCTGATAATAGTGTATGTTATTACACACTCTGCCTGTTCTGGTAATGGTGTATGTTATTACACACTCTGCCTGTTCTGATAATGGTGTATGTTATTATACATTCCACCTGTTCTGATAATGGTGTATGTTATTACACACTCTGCCTGTTCTGGTAATGGTGTATGTTATTACACACTCTGCCTGTTCTGATAATGGTATATGTTATTACACACTCTGCCTGTTCTGATAATAGTGTATGTTATTACACACTCTGCCTGTTCTGATAATGGTGTATGTTATCACACACTCTGCCTGTTCTGATAATGGTGTATGTTATTACACACTCTGCCTGTTTTGGTAATGGTGTATGTTATTACACACTCTGCCTGTTCTGATAATGGTGTATGTTATTATACATTCCACCTGTTCTGATAATAGTGTATGTTATTACACACTCTGCCTGTTCTGATAATAGTGTATGTTATTACACACTCTGCCTGTTCTGATAATGGTGTATGTTATTACACACTCTGCCTGTTTTGGTAATGGTGTATGTTATTACACACTCTGCCTGTTCTGATAATGGTGTATGTTATTATACATTCCACCTGTTCTGATAATGGTGTATGTTATTACACACTCTGCCTGTTCTGATAATGGTGTATGTTATTATACATTCCACCTGTTCTGATAATGGTGTATGTTATTATACATTCCACCTGTTCTGATAATGGTGTATGTTATCACACACTCTGCCTGTTCTGATAATGGTATATGTTATTATACATTCCACCTGTTCTGATAATAGTGTATGTTATTACACACTCTGCCTGTTCTGATAATGGTGTATGTTATTACACACTCTGCCTGTTCTGGTAATGGTGTATGTTATTACACACTCTGCCTGTTCTGATAATGGTGTATGTTATTATACATTCCACCTGTTCTGATAATGGTGTATGTTATTACACACTCTGCCTGTTCTGGTAATGGTGTATGTTATTACACACTCTGCCTGTTCTGATAATGGTATATGTTATTACACACTCTGCCTGTTCTGATAATAGTGTATGTTATTATACATTCCACCTGTTCTGATAATAGTGTATGTTATTACACACTCTGCCTGTTCTGATAATGGTGTATGTTATTACACACTCTGCCTGTTCTGATAATGGTGTATGTTATCACACACTCTGCCTGTTCTGATAATGGTGTATGTTATTACACACTCTGCCTGTTTTGGTAATGGTATATGTTATTACACACTCTGCCTGTTCTGATAATAGTGTATGTTATTATACATTCCACCTGTTCTGATAATAGTGTATGTTATTACACACTCTGCCTGTTCTGATAATGGTGTATGTTATTACACACTCTGCCTGTTCTGGTAATGGTGTATGTTATTACACACTCTGCCTGTTCTGATAATAGTGTATGTTATTATACATTCCACCTGTTCTGATAATGGTGTATGTTATCACACACTCTGCCTGTTCTGATAATGGTGTATGTTATTACACACTCTGCCTGTTCTGATAATAGTGTATGTTATTACACACTCTGCCTGTTCTGATAATGGTGTATGTTATCACACACTCTGCCTGTTCTGATAATGGTATATGTTATTATACATTCCACCTGTTCTGATAATAGTGTATGTTATTACACACTCTGCCTGTTCTGATAATAGTGTATGTTATTACACACTCTGCCTGTTCTGGTAATGGTGTATGTTATTACACACTCTGCCTGTTCTGATAATAGTGTATGTTATTATACATTCCACCTGTTCTGATAATGGTGTATGTTATTACACACTCTGCCTGTTCTGATAATGGTGTATGTTATCACACACTCTGCCTGTTCTGGTAATGGTATATGTTATTATACATTCCACCTGTTCTGATAATAGTGTATGTTATTACACACTCTGCCTGTTCTGATAATGGTGTATGTTATTACACACTCTGCCTGTTCTGGTAATGGTGTATGTTATTACACACTCTGCCTGTTCTGATAATGGTATATGTTATTACACACTCTGCCTGTTCTGATAATAGTGTATGTTATTATACATTCCACCTGTTCTGATAATGGTGTATGTTATCACACACTCTGCCTGTTCTGATAATGGTGTATGTTATTACACACTCTGCCTGTTCTGATAATAGTGTATGTTATTACACACTCTGCCTGTTCTGATAATGGTGTATGTTATCACACACTCTGCCTGTTCTGATAATGGTATATGTTATTATACATTCCACCTGTTCTGATAATGGTGTATGTTATTACACACTCTGCCTGTTCTGATAATAGTGTATGTTATTACACACTCTGCCTGTTCTGGTAATGGTGTATGTTATTACACACTCTGCCTGTTCTGATAATAGTGTATGTTATTATACATTCCGCCTGTTCTGATAATGGTGTATGTTATTACACACTCTGCCTGTTCTGGTAATGGTATATGTTATTATACATTCCACCTGTTCTGATAATAGTGTATGTTATTACACACTCTGCCTGTTCTGATAATGGTGTATGTTATTATACATTCTGCTTGTTCTGCATCTGAGAACAGTGTACAGATCTTTTCTAGAGGGAGAAGGTTCTCATTCTGGCCTTCTTGGATTCTGAGGAAAAGTTTAAGTCTATTGATCCAAAACTGGTCAGCTTCAAAAAACAAACAAAAAAAAAACAACTAATTTTTTGGTTCAGAAGACATGGATGAATGATTGAATGCTTTATGTAAAACAATGAAGAGGTAGCTCTTCTGATTGCTATCACCACTGCTAGGCTTTAGGGGAGATTTAGGCCCTCTCTATTAGGGAACCTTATCTTAGAATCATGTGTGACAGGATTGCCTTAAGGCTACATCCAAATTTTATGCCTAAAGTAGTGTCAGAATTCCTCACAGAGCAGGACATAGTCCTCCTGCTTTTGTTCAAATTCCTCCTCATGAAAAGTAAGGAAGTGGCAGGCTCTGGATGTCAGAAGAGCAGTGGTCGCCTACTTGAAAACTACCTTCTCCTGGAGGAAGGACAACAATTAATTAAATTTGGGGTAGAGATAAAGGGCATAAGGCTTCCAAAACTACCATTGCAAGGTGGATTAAGGCGACAATCAGACAGGCTTACCTTTTAAGGAATCTACCAGAGTCAGGGAATATTAAAGCTCACTCAACTAGGGCAACTTCCTCCTCTTGGGCTGAGAGATGGGGAGCTTCCCTAGAGCAGATATACAAAGCTGCCACTTGGGCTAGTTCGCCGACCTTTGCTAAACACTACAGGTTAGATTTAGGTTCCGTAAATGATTTAGCCTTTGGGCGTAAGGTCCTTTCGGCGGTAGTCTCGCCCTAGGAGTTTGTAATTTGATATATCTCCCTGTGTAGCAGTCATGGTGGACATCATGGAAAACCGAAGTTAGACTTACCGGTAACGTTGTTTCCACGAGTTCACCATGACGGCGTCCAATTACCCTCCTTAATTAAATATTTATATGTGAGACAACATGTAATAGTTTATACTTTAAATCACCTTTCCTCTGTAATTTGGTAAACACTGGTGAATGGTGGTGGGAGTGGTGTATTTAACGAGTCTCTCATTTCCTGTCCTTACAGAGGGTCAGAGGT